>NW_027285989.1:0-84251 GCF_036169615.1 Heliangelus exortis | reverse complement strand
TCCCCTTTTCTCCTTCCCCTTTTCTCCTTCCCCTTTCTCCTTCTCCTTTCTCCTTCCCCTTTCTTTTTCCCCTTCCCCTTTTCCCTCCTCCTCTTCCTCTTTCCCTTTCCCCTCCCATTCCCCCCACTCACCTTCCTTCTTTCTCCTCCCTTTCCCACTCCCCTTTCCCTCCCGCTTTCCCCTCCCTTTCCTTCCCTTTTCTTTTTTTCCCTTCCCTGCCGTCCCCACCCTCTCCTTTTTTGTAATTTTTGTAAATAAATTGATTTGGATTTTGGTTTTAAAAGTTTTCATCAGTCTCTGACCCTTATTTCTTGCTGCTACCAGTTCTGCTCCTCTTTACCCTTTTTCATTTTCTGCACACCTGCTTTATGAAATGGAATAGAAAAACCCCATATTTCTGAAGGAAAAAACACAGCCTGCTTTTCAAGAGTGCATAAAGGGCCTTGGAAGTAGAAAGACTGCTCCAGAAATCACTTGGGCACGAGCAATGTGATCGTGTCCTTTGCTGCGTGTCTGGCATGGCTCAGTTTGGAGTGCCAGAGCTCAGCTCCAGTTCCATGGTGTGGGCCAGAGGGTTCATTTTCCTAAGGAAAGCACATGGACATTTCTTCCCAGTGCTTTCTGATGCCACTCAAATTTCAGAGCCTCATTCTAAAAGAGGCTTCATGGCAGCTCTGCTCTAGAGCTGTCACACGTGGCTCCACACTGAGCCCTCTGATCTGCTCCCTTTCCTTCAGACACAACTCACAGCAGCAAATACTCATCTCACCATCTCCCTTTGGGGATCCAGTCAAAACTTGTGCTGCCTCTGCACAGAATGACTTCTGCAGCCTGACCAGCACCCGACAGACACATCCTGCAGAGGGGGACAGGACTTTCCTATTTGTCAGACAGAAAGAGGAATTTGGATATCCCCAGAGAGAGCATCTCTTCAAGAAACAGGCAGTAAGCTCTAAGGCACAGACAGCTTTGCCATTAAGGTCTCTTATGGAGAAAAGAATTCACTCCTGAATACTTTTGGTGGAAGCATTGGGTTCCTGCAGAAAAAATCTCTGGGGGAGTCCTGTTCCCAGCGGGTCCCACAGCCAAGCAGAGAGCATCCCTCCCTTGGTGGTCTGCAGCTGGAACAAAGGACCTCATCAGCAGGTTTTCCAGTCTATTTGCTAGTTTGTGCTTCCTGTATCTATGGTATATCTCTTTATGTCACACCATACCACACTGTCAGTCATTCTGAAGTTAAGAGGATATCATTTTATTTGTGCAGACCTCTGCTTAGTGAGAGGTACGGCTAAAATCCAAGCCAGTTTGTCCTGGTTTGGGCCAGGATAAAGGTAATTTTCTGTCTTGTACTTTTGCTTTCTTTGCAGCTGCTGCCCACAGACACTGCTACTGTTCAGAAAGCCAATGCTGCTGCTGTTCCTGCTGCAGACACCACAGTCTCTCCCTCTTGGCACACACAGATACTTGTTGGCCCCGGGAGTGGGAGAAAAGGAAAACCATGGAAATGAGAAATGAGCCTGTTCCACGCAGGTGAAGGACAAAGAGGGGATTGCTGAAGCAGAGTGGGCAGGGGACAGAAAGAAACACATGGGGTGCACCTGGCCTTTAGCAAGCCCTTTGCCATGCTCTACCATTGTCCTGTTGTAGCCAGACTGGTGATGTCTGGATTGAAGAGGTGGGTGATGTGGTGGGTGGGAAGTTCAGGAGATGATGAGGGTCACAGTGCCATCAGTGATCCAAAGTCCTCCTGGCAAGCAGTGACGGTGCTTCAGTGTCCAGAACTTGTGCCAACACTGTTTGCTGTATTTATAATCTCCCTGTGGGGTGGGACAAAAGGCATTTTCAGCCCCTTTGTGGATGAAGCCACATTAGGGAAGCCCTTGAGCAACCTCATCTGGTTCATCCTGCCTTGACCAGGGCACTCAGACAAGGAGATGCTCAGGGGTCTCTTCCAGCCTGAGGTATTCTGTGATTCTGAATGATCTGGAGGGTCATGGGAATGATCTGTAGGATCATGGAGCAGGAAGAGCACAGGAAGCTCATCCTGGAGCAGCTCCAAGAGAAGCTACTGCTGAGTGAGGCTGATGCTGTGGAATGGATTAAGAAGTGAGTTCCATGGGGACATGGGCAGGCTTGGCTTCAGTTGGGTGGGATCATGGAATCATGGAATGGGTTGGATTGGAACTAGATGATCTTTAACCCTTCCAACCCAACCCATTCCATGATTCTGTGACACAGTCCCAGCCAGTTCCAGGCCTGGCCATCTCCACAGCCACCACCAGGGCTTTGTGATGCAGGGTCTGGTGCCTGGACACCATTGTCATGGGGGTGTATAAGGGGTGTGGAGACCTGGGGTGCCCACATCTGGCAGAGCACCTCCCTCAGGAGTCAGCAGCTGCCCTGGGTGACCATGGAATGTCTGTGGCAGAAAATGCCCAAGATGTCCATGGAGAAGGAGGTGGAAGCCTGCTGCCAGCCCTCCACAAGACCCCAAGGTCAATGAATGAAGGAAGGGCCAGAACAGAAGTTCCCCTGCAGGCTTTGGGGAGAGGGCAGCTGTCCCCTGCAGCCCATGGAGGAGCACGGAGGGGCAGATGTGGATCTGCAGTTCATGAAGGAGTAAGTTGGGAGTGATGTGGATCTGCAGCCTTGGAGAAACCCACACCAGGGTGATGGTAGTTTTTAACTCAAATACATTAAATTTTAGGAAAAAAGTCACATTTGAGCAAAGTGAGTATGGCTATGGCAAGGGGCAGGAAGGTGAGATGGCTTTTGTCTCTCTGTGTCGTGCAGGGGGATGGTCTGAAAGGCGGGGGTGTGCGGTGATGCACAACCCCTTGTTTTGTCTGTTCAGAGTTACAAGGACACCCTGTCCTGGACGTTAGATTAGGAGAAGGCACAAAGTGAAAAACAAGTGGCTTCTACCCCTGCACCAATAGGATTTGCTTTTGCTGCTTGTGAACAGCACCAGGTGACACGTAGCAGGTAGTTTTGGAGTGCAGTGGAGGGGGGCGTGACCACTGTAACAGTATATAAGCGATTTTCGTAGGTAATAGAAGTCCTTTTTTCTGGAAGCATCGACTATACCTCTGTGAGGGCTCATCTTTGACTTCCATGCCGAACCCTTAATGTCGCCACCTCTCGCAACAGTGTCTAGATTTCCTTCTTTTCCTTTCCAGCAGGGCTGTTCCATGCCAGCTGTGCAGTTGAGTTTCCAGCCCCTCAGTCTCTCTCCTTTCTCCTCTCTCCTTTCCCCAGAAGGGAAGGTGTCTCTGCTCCAGCACTGCTCTCCCCTTGGGGACTGCTCTCAGCTGCCCCTCTCCTCTGCCCTGCAGCTCTCAGAGTGATACCTTTCCCCTGCTTGAAGATGTGGATAGCAGAGGCACTGTGGCTGCTGTGAGAGCTGTGTTTGGATTGGGTGTGCTTGGAATGCTCAAGTAGCACAGCTGGCAAAAGCTCTGGGTGTCTGAGGAGCTGATTCTGAGGATTTTCTCCCCAAGCCCCCCTGGTTCTGTTCAGGCAGGGTTTCTGGTGGCCGCTCAGTCCTGCTGCCAGGGAGCCTGGGGAGCGTGGGGCACGGGTGTTTCTGCCTGCCTGTAGACTCCAGGAGCTGGCACAGCTCTTCAGAGGAGCATTACTGCTCCTTGCCTGTCAGGAGGGATGCTTCATCAGCTCTCCTGAAACCTTTGTGACACCATGGGTCATGAGACAGGATGCCTCAAGCAGCCTGCAATCAGGCTTCTGTCAGCTGTCTCCTAATTTAAAAACCAATCCCCGCCCAAAGTGCAGATATTTGGTTTATTAAGATCTTCCCAGAAAAGGTGCCAGGAGACAGTTCCCCAAAGCCTGAAGGCCTTTGGAGAAGACTTTAGGGTTTGCTGTGCAGACCAAAGACACAGAAGAACCTCCAGGGTAGTAAAGGCTGCCTTGGTCCTTGTCCTCCTGATTTACACCTGAAAGCACTGATTCAACAGCTTCTTATCTCCAGGCTCCTGAGGTCTTTGTTTTGTGATCAGGTCAGGAAGTGTGTCCTCCCATACCCATTACACCAGCCCTTCAGGTTTTTAAGCCTGGAATAACCTTTGTGGCTGTTAACCCTTTTTTTGCAACAACAAATCCCCCCTTTGAGACTCATGGGGGTATTTTACACAGCCCATAACCTTCATTTTTATGCTTGCAGAGCCACAGATCACAGAATGGTTTGGGTTCGAGGGGACCTGAAAGATCATCAAGCTCCAATCCCCTGCATGGGCAGGGACATCTCCCAGTTGACCAGGATGCTCTAAGCCCAATCCAACCGGGCCTTGAACAATTCCAGGGATGGGGCAGCCACAGATTCTCTGAGAAAGCTGAGCTAGTGTCTCATCTCTGTCACAGCAAAGAATTTCTTGCTCATATCTCAAGTCAATCACCCCTCTTCAAACCTGAAACCATTCTCCCCCTTGTCTGATCACTCCAAGCCCTTGTCAAAAGTCCCCCCTCATCCCTCTTCACTTGATGATTCTGTGATAAAATGTGTCAGGCTTGGAAGTGATGAAGGGAGTGCCAAGTGATCATTCCCAAAGCTCACAACCCTTTGGACATGTGTTGCAGTTTAGAAAGTTTTTAATCACTGGAAAACCCCTTGGAGGGGATAGGGGAGAAGGGATGAATCCCTGAGCATTCCTATGAAAAGTGATTTAATAGTATAATAATAATAATGAGTTACAATTAACGATGATTACTATGGCTCCAATGGAAAGGTGATGGTCACAACAACTGGAGGAGGAGGTCCCAGGCATGGGAAGATTGTCTGGTAGGATGGGACCCACTGGTAGGATGGGAAGGCAGCCATGGAAGAAGCCAAGCCATATGCCAAACTTCAACCATAGAATGATTTGGATTGGAGGGGACCTTGAAAGTTGTTAAAAATGACCGAGACTCTATATTCTCTTAATGGTTTAATTAACTAATGAAATTGAAATTGCAGTGAGCAAAACAGCGCTGGGTGCATGGGAAGTCTCCGCTCCACTCACACGCACACTTCTAAAACTCTAGAATTACCTTATATTGATTACAATTATATGAATATTGAAAAGGGGTGGGTTTACATATATATTCATAGGGATTACATCATGTTATTACAATATTCATGATACGCAGAGTCTGGGTGGAGTCTAGGAGGAGTCCTCTCTTGGGGAGATATCGGGGGGTCCTTAGGGGGTCTTTGGATGAAGTAAGAAGTCTTCCTCAAACTTCAACCCTTTACCTTTCTTGTTTTCGCCGACTTCATTATCACGTTACAGAGCAAAATTAGACCCTAGCCATAATTTTTCCCTTATCTGCTGGTTGTGGCATTTTTATGTTGTCTCTGTGCAGATGTTTGCATTCTTTTGGTGCCTAGTTAGCCTTGGCAGTGCCTTGTTTTAAGAACAAGGCCCACGCTTCAATTATCGCCAAGACAGAAGTTAGTCTCGTTAAGGCCTTGTGTAGCTTACACTGTTTTTGTGGAAAATTATAGGTCTCAATTGCTTTGTCTAGACCCATATTCACTTTCTTCTTAGTTTAATTCTGAATTTACTGGTTAGGAATACAAATTCATTAACATCATATATCACAATCCCCTTTTTTCTTTTTTGTAACCATTATGAATTTGTATTCCTTTTAATCACTCTCTTCCTCAGAACTTGAGGATACACAGGTATGACACAAGTTGCACCCATACTTACAAGATTCACATTTACATGGATCATTCTTGCCATGTAAACACCATTTACAGAAACACAAGTTGATATCATCTTCTTCTTCCTTCTCTTCTTGTTATTCCTCACCTGTATTTACCACTAGCAATTTAGGGGTTTCGTTTTTTATTTTTGGACTGCTGATTGGGCCAATTGTGTCATACAAGGTATTAAACATGGTATAATTAACAATCCCCTAAAAATCCCCAACACCACAATCCCAATTTTTACCAGCCAATCACCTCCCGGGAAGTTGTCCCAAATTCCTTCCAAATTTACTTCTCTCCAAGTCTGAACTGGAACGTGTGCAAGTTTCTTCATTTCCTGTACCAGTTCCTGTACAGCTTTTCTTTCCTTTATCATCTATTTCCAAGCAGCAATTAGT
Source organism: Heliangelus exortis (assembly GCF_036169615.1). Classification (NCBI taxonomy): domain Eukaryota; kingdom Metazoa; phylum Chordata; class Aves; order Apodiformes; family Trochilidae; genus Heliangelus; species Heliangelus exortis. The sequence continues at coordinate 78,146 of NW_027285989.1, read as the reverse complement.
TAGATTGAATTCCCCCACATTCACACCTCCTTCTTGTGCTAACAAATAATCTAAAGCTAAGCTATTCTGATTGTGTATTCTGTTTCTCAATTAGCTCTGAAGCATACCCTGTTTTATTTACAACAATTTTTACCACAGCTTATAACTTAATGATTCTATTGAGCATATAACAATTAGTGACATTCAAAGACTTAGCAATGTTTTCAGCCAAATTTACAAAAAGGTTTTTAGCAATTGTGGGAATGTCGTATTTCACTCCAGTTTCCAATTCAGTCAACACAAAAAGGGGGGACACCCACTCCTGCTGCCTCACGGGTGCTGGCCGTGCCCTCCGTGCCTCCCACCGGCCCTGGCCCCGCCGCGCTGGGTTTGCCCGGGGACTCTTCAAGTGAAGAGGTGAAAGGGGGAGGTGGGGGCCAGGGAATTCAAATGAAAAGAGTCTCCAGCTGAGGCCAATAAAAGATCAGGCTGTCCCACCAGCCACTGCTCTGGGGGCATCACAGGGGTGGGGGAGCAGCAGCACAGTGCCATGTCGAGGTGCTGAACAAGTGCCAGCTGCCAGCCAGAGGTGACAAGTGGTGGTGACCAGGTGGTGGTGGCAAATCATCCCTGTCCCTCCTATGAAACGTGTGTCTTTTCCTCCCATGAGATTTCTCACCTGCAGGCTGCACCTGGATGTTTATTGCCATGCTTGGCTGCTTGCTCGTGGGATATATGTGATGTAAGGGTTGATATAAAATGCCTGCTAGTGACTGCCAAGGGGTCACATGGACCTGAGAGAAACTAACACAGAATGCTTGTTTAATAGAAGCTAAGAAACTGTCCAGGTAGTCATCATCTGGCAAAGGAAATATATATGCTAAAGTGATAACTATAGAAACCTTGAGATAAGAAACAGAACACGTTGTTGGCTTGGCTGAAGACTGAAGAATTCGGCATGCCCGGAGACAAAGAGGTGAAAAGTTCTCATAGAGAAAGACCTTGGTGTTGCCTTCGGGGAAGGCAAAGGCGGCCTGGTTCAAGTACGATACGGCGGCCACATGCAGGCCGCTCGGACCATCAGCACACAGACACCAATGTGGTGGATGGCAAAATGGCGATTCATTGGGGGGTTACACTGGTTTAAATAGCTTAAGGTGTGCAATGTCACTTCCGTCTGCATTCCTCAGGCTATTGTCTACCTGGAGGGGAGGGGGCTTGGCTTGTCTTTCTGTACAACCCGAGATCTTCCGGTCGCCAGGCCCTACCTACACCTTGGCTTCATTTTTACTTCATCCCCATGACCCTCACCACCACCACCAGAAGACACTATGCAACTGCAGGAGGGAGGAGATTATAAAAATGACATTTTGGGAGTAATTGTGATACAAAGCAGGAGTAGGTGATGTGTATGTATAGGTGCATTCCGAAGTCTAATGAATATGTAAAATATCAGTGTATATATAAGAAAAGCCTCATTGAAAGATTGGTGCACATGGATTTTGGAGGAATTATCCCCTTGTGTGCCCAGTGCTGAATAAACACACCCCTTTCTATAAATTTCCAAGTTGTAGAGTCATTTTCTGCAAGTCAGTAGGAGACATGAAGTTTGGAGGCCATCTCGGACAGAACAACCATGAATTGATAGAGTTCTACATTTGTGCCAGGGGGATGGGAGGCAAAACTACTACAATGGACTTCTGAAGGGCAAACTTTATCCTCTTCAGCAGCCTGATGGCCAGAATCCCTTGGGAATCTGTTCTGAAGGATAAAGGAGTAAGGATAAAGGAGCCCAGGAAAGATGGATGCTCTTTAAGAATGAAGTCTTGAAGGTGCAAGAACAGGCCATCCCCAAGAGCTGTAAGGTGAGTCACTGGCACAGAAGACCAGCCTGGCTGAACAAGGAATGCTGGCTGTCTCTCAAGGAAAAAAATAGAATGTACGAGGGCTGGAGGAAGGGGCAGGACACTCATGAAAACTACAAAAATGCTGTAAGGCTATGAAGGGAGGGAACTAGGAAGTCCAAAGACCAGCTAGAAATCAATCTGACCTGCATCTTACCTGCATGGTTAAGGATACCAAGAACTGTTCTCATTAATAAATGAACAATAAGAGAAGGACCAGGGTGACCCCATTCACCAGACAGATGTAGGAAGACTCCTGGGTTGAAACACAGGGATCTGGGAATTAAACTGTACTGGAGATTTACAGTGGCACCTCTCTGCAAGCAGAATGGAGGGAGGGATGCCTTATTACACACCCTGCACGTGGCCTGTACAGGGGTGTTTGATGATACCCACACAGAAATTGTAGGAGCACCTCCAGGGGTGGGATGAATGCTTCTGATCCCATTCTTCTAATCATTCTTGCTATGGGCTGGAGATATACAAATGCCTCAGGAAACTCTGCTTATCCTTGTTTGTTCTTATGATTTTTGTAAAGCCCGGTTTCTTACTTTACTCAAGAAAGAATTACACCTATAATTGGTAATCTGTCATTAAAATAACAAAACCAACCAAGTGAGGGATGGGATTTTATGTATTTGAGTTAAAAACTACCATCACCCTGGTGTGGGTTTCTCCAAGGCTGCAGATCCACATCACTCCCAACTTACTCCTTCATGAACTGCAGATCCACATCTGCCCCTCCGTGCTCCTCCATGGGCTGCAGGGGACAGCTGCCCTCTCCCCAAAGCCTGCAGGGGAACTTCTGTTCTGGCCCTTCCTTCATTCATTGACCTTGGGGTCTTGTGGAGGGCTGGCAGCAGGCTTCCACCTCCTTCTCCATGGACATCTTGGGCATTTTCTGCCACAGACATTCCATGGTCACCCAGGGCAGCTGCTGACTCCTGAGGGAGGTGCTCTGCCAGATGTGGGCACCCCAGGTCTCCACACCCCTTATACACCCCCATGACAATGGTGTCCAGGCACCAGACCCTGCATCACAAAGCCCTGGTGGTGGCTGTGGAGATGGCCAGGCCTGGAACTGGCTGGGACTGTGTCACAGAATCATGGAATGGGTTGGGTTGGAAGGGTTAAAGATCATCTAGTTCCAATCCAACCCATTCCATGATTCCATGATCCCACCCAACTGAAGACAACCCAGCCCCGTTGGAAATCACTTTATAATTCCAATCAGCCTCAGTCAGCAGCACCCTCTCCTTCATTACTCAAGGATGAGCTTTCCGTGCTCCTCCTGCTCCATGATCCTACAGATCATTCCCATGACCCTCCAGATCATTCAGAATCACAGAATGCCTCAGGCTGGAAGAGACCCCTGAGCATCTCCTTGTCTGAGTGCCCTGCTCAAGGCAGGATGAACCAGATGAGGTTGCTCAAGGGCTTCCCTAATGTGGCTTCAGCCACAAAGGGGCTGAAAATGCCTTTTGTCCCACCCCACAGGGAGATTATAAATACAGCAAACAGTGTTGGCACAAGTTCTGGACACTGAAGCATCATCACTGCTTGCCAGGAGGACTTTGAATCCTTGATGCCTTTGTCTGTGGGGGTGAGCAGTGGCTGCAGAGGCAGAAGTGGGGGTGCTCTCTGTCCCAAGGGCAGCAAGAAGAGTGATCATCCTCACCAGTGCGGTTTCTGTCTTACTCCTCACCAATATATGAGAAAAATTAACAACACCCACCAGGAGATTCAGAAATAAAATTCTATTATTATTTAAATCTAGTGGAGTCAGCTTGAAATATGATGGCGATCTGGATACTTCAGTAGACTCAGCCTGAAATAAAATAGAGTGCTATCATTTCCCAAATTAAAACTGAAAGTGTAATTACCAACCAAATTCTTTGACTCTGTATGAAACACCACTGTACCCTGTATCATACTGTGTATCAGTATTGAAGACCATATCAAAACTACGGTTCTTAAACAGCTCTTACCAAGAATGAACCACAGAGCAACACTAATCCCAGATAAAAAGCCACAGATCACATACCCTGAGTACCAAAGGTACAGCATGATTGGTTTAATTTCCAACTCTGTGAAATTTCCAAAGGCAAGGGTCTGATTCCTTCCCAGAGAAGCTATCTCGTATCCTTTCACTGGAGTTGCAAATAAAACTATTTAGCTAAATTAGTCAAAGTTTTATCTGGGCTCGAGCTAATTACCTTCAGCCATGTTGAGAACTAAAAATCTGTCATGGTTTAATGTTGGGCTGGAAACTAACCAAATGAAAGGTACTCTCTATTAATCCTGCTCCCCTCCCAGATAAAGACAGGAGAGAGAATAAGGGAGAGAAATTTACGGTTTGGAAACTAAACTACACAGCTTTGATAATAAATAGGAAAAAATTACTAAATATATACAAATTTACAGGAAAATTGATACCACGTTCCTTCCCCACTACACCAGTAACTCTCACGTCACCACCCAGGCTGCAGTCCAGCCCTGGGAAATTCAAGGCTGGACTCCTGGAGTGGGCAGCAGTTGGGAGCTGGAGGCAGGAACACACAGATTCAGGCTGGTATGGATCAGGACCACAGGCAGAGGAACGGATGGAATCCCCTCAGGATGCTGAAGAAAACAGGGAATGGGCGAAAAAAGGGGAAGCAGGAAGGGGTTTGTCCATTGTGATCCCTCAAATTTATACTGAGTATGACATGTATGGGATGGAATACTCTATTTTGTCAATTCAGGCACCCATCCCTGCCAGCATCCAGACCGGGTTGTGTACAGATTTGTACAGATTGCCATTTTTGTTCCATGCCCCGTGTATTACTGCTTCTCCCCTTTTCTCGTAAAGCAAAAAGGGAAAAGGCAAGGGAACAATGGGAAGGGGAAGGGAAAGGGGCACTGAGCTCCAGGCTGTGTGTTCCACTCTGGAGCAGGGCCAGCCAGCAACAGCTGCACACCCACACCCTGGGCACATGGGGCATCCCTGGTCCAGCCCAGGCCCTGGCACCTGGGGCTTGTCCTCACCAGGGTGTCCCCAGTCCTCCACATCTCCTTGTTCTCGACGTCTCTCAAGAGCTTCCTCCACCGTAGGAACTTTGCAGAGGTGAGGAGGGCTTTTCCAGAGGCCTGCAAAGTGGCACAGGGTGGGAGCTGGCACCACAGCTGGGAGAAGGAGACCTCTTACCCTCCTCCTCTGGACAAGGCTGCAAAGTGTCCCCAGCTACTGCTGGGAAGAGGCAGCTGGGGACAGAGCCTGAAGGGGATTCAGTGCCCGAGGCAGGGACCCGGGACAGCCCCCAGCTCAGGTATCACGCTCTGCCAGCCAGCAGCAGAGAGATGGGCAAGAGCTGCTGAGCTGCTGCCAGGGCTGGGGCAGAGGGAAGGGCAAAGCTCTCAAGTCTGTACCTCAGTGCTGCTCTCAGTGCTGTCATGCGTTCTGGGCAAGAGAGAGACCAGAGCTCTCTGGATTAACTTCTTCACCTCTCTCTTCTGTCTGCACACCACAGCCCCCATCATCTCTCCAAAGAGGCTGATGGAGAGCTCCCACACCTGGCTGGACTCCTGGGAGGAAGGAAGGAAGACAGGGGGACTGCAGCAACAGCCTCTCCCTACCCACGGATACCGTGGTTCTGAGGGGGGAGATGCTGCTGGGTGGTGGGGCTGGGGGCAGCAGAGGCCTCATCCTGACAAGGAGAGGCTGTGCTGGGCTGCAGAGCCCAGAAGCCCTCCCAGCAGAGCCCAGGGCCGTGAGGAGGGCAGCAGCCCTGCCCAAGTGCTGCCCGCGGGGCTGGGCTGGAGGGCAGCTGTCCTTGCCCCGGGCCCCTCTGCGGGGTCAGGTCCCACAAAAGCCTTACATCATCCAAGAGGGGTGGGAGCTTCTCTGCCAGCAGCACAGCGATGGGGCTGGCCTCCACATTCAACATGGGACCAGCCATGATCTCTCTTTGGAGGAGCAGGCCCTGCTGCCTGACATCTGCAAAGTTGTCCTGCAGTGTCCCCATGATGCTGTCCAGAGTGACCCTGTCCCGCATTTCTTTTGCCTGTGTGAAGCAGACAATTTCTGTGCTGCTGGAGCAGTGGAGGAGCAGCCCAGTTCCGGAGTGGCACGCGGTTGCTAAGCAACAGACGCCGAGGTGGGATGAGCAGCAAAAGAGAGTTTATTGAAGCATGACACGGGTTTATATAGATGTACCTAGGGCTTCAGCACATCACTTCCGTCATGTCACTGGTTGCATGCTATTGGCTATAGGGGGAGGGGCCCTGAATTCCCGTTACAACGCGAGATCTTCCTTTCGCCAGGCCCTATCTCACCACATTTCCCCCCTCCCTATGTTCAATTAAGTTACCAATATCGAAACCTAAAAATAAGCTTAAATCAAACATACTGCGGGTATCGGTAATCCAGAAACTATCATGGACAAAACCATGCTGTTATACGTTGCTGCACCGAGGCTAAAGAGGTGGCCGGCCTCCCAGCCATCAGCGAGCAACGTCTCCCAGTGTCAGCGTCAGACTGGCCAGGTCTGAGACTGCACGCCAGGGGTCATTTACTTCGATATCCCAGGATTACTGATATCCGCAACCACATTAATTCTCTCAGATTAACACACACACTTAACTAAAACTAGCTAAAACACAACAACCGTAAAGACACTCGTGATATTAGTAAAAAATCCATGTAAAAAAAAAAAATATATATCTGAAAAACACATATAAAAATATACACCAGAAACCTGAGTAGAAACACAAGGCACCGTAGATGGGTGCAAGTGAGTAACAGGGTGGAAGTTGAGGTAGCTAGGGCACATATAGTACATTACGTGACCCAAACAAGGGTTTGTAGGGACTAAATCACAAGGGGGTATCTGAAAGCTAGGGGGCCCTGAGGTGATGACTTTTCGCAGTATCGTCTGATCCTCCCATCTTCACAGCACCCATTCCCGGCACAGGAGTCTCAGGTACGGCGGAAGTCTCAGGAGCGGGCTGGACGCTTGTTTAACTGGTCGTCCTCTCTTGCCATCAGGACGTACGGGTTAAGACGGCGTCCGATGAAATAGTCCTGTGGACAACAACTCACAGATTTCATTAGTTTTATTCTGGAGGTCTGGTTTAATAGACTTAAGCGGGCGCCATTTAACTCTGCCGTCATTTTTGACAGCGGCATACCCTTGCCCTGTCAAGACCAGTCTCCACCCATGTTCCCATTCTCCCAGCTCATCTCTAATTATGACCAGTGGGCCTTCTTCTAGTGCTCGGATAAGTCCCCCGACTCCACCCACCATGGGGGCATCTACCAACTCCCATCGTGAAGGCCAAATCATCTCAGGAATAACTGTAGCATCTGCTCCAGTGTCAATCAAAAAGGGGATACTAGTGGTGCTGTCATTTGGGATATTATAGAGAGAACAGATCCCCTACACCACTGGTGGGTTGTCACATTATACTGCCAAGGCCACCTTGGGGTCTCTCCCCCAGGGGGTGGTCCTTGCTGTCCCTGAGAAGGAGGCGGATTCGGCTAGGCCGCCAGCTGGACCATGAAGTTGGTCACCTCTCGAGGGGGTGGCGGATTCGGGGGTGTCCCACCCCATCCAGGGTTGGCACAGTTGGGTCGCCCCACATTCCAGGTGGGAGAGGATCGCACGCGACCCGGATGTCCTCTCCCCGCCCCTTTCCCTGATTTTTAGCTCTACGGTGTTGCCTTTCATTTAAAGGCTGGACCCAGTTCCGCAGTGGCACGCAGTTCCTAAGCAACAGACGCCGAGGTGGGATGAGCAGCAAAGAGGCTTTATTGAAGCGTGACACAGGTTTATATAGACATACCTAGGGCTTCAGTACGTCACTTCCGTCGTGTCACTGATTGCATGCTATTAGCATAGGGGGAGGGGCCCTGAGTTCCCGTTACAACGCGAGATCTTCCGTTCGCCAGGCCCTATCTCACCACATTTCCCCCCTCCCTATGCACAATTAAATAGGTTAAAAAATATAATCATAATAGTCTACTTATAAAGTGAATTAGAAATGTGCCGTCTATAAATTAGTGTGATCTTAAAAATCATCATTTAGTGCAACTCTTAAAAATGTGCATATATAAAAACATATGTAAACATATATCCCATTACCCTGAATTTAAAAACTTTAAAGCACCATAAGTGAATGTAGGTTAGAATAAGTTAGTGGGGAATAGAATAGAATTAGAGGTAGTATGGGGCTATTGAGGTAGTAACATGCGAATGTATTCCTAGAGCAGCTGTTGGTGTTCTAGGAACAGAACGTTGACACTCTCAAGTCAATTTCTAACAAACGACACCAGTCTATTCAGAATACAGGGTCCAAAGATCAGTGTCACTATGAGTATTGCGATTGGACCTATCAAGGTTGATATCAAGGTGGTCAACCATGGAGATTGGTTAAACCATGATTCGAACCATCCCTGTTGGGCTTCCCTCTCTTTTTTCCGTAGAGCTAGTCTCTCTCTTAGTTTTGCCATGGAGTCTCTAACAACTCCGGTGTGATCTGCATAAAAACAGCACTCCTCCTTCAAGGCAGCACAAAGGCCTCCTTGATGCAAAAACAGGAGGTCTAATCCCCGTCTGTTCTGCAGGACAACCTCTGAAAGTGAAGAGACAGACTGCTCTAGGAATGTCATTGATTTTTCAATTTTCTCCAGGTCCTCGTCGATGGCAAGGTGTAGCTGGGACAGGCCTCGCTGCTGAGTTGTCAGGGAGGCCACTCCAGTGGCCATACCGGCCACTCCCAGGCCGAGCAGCGTTGCTATTGTGACGGCTGTCAGCACCTCTCTTTTCTGCAGACTGATGCCCGTCTGTTCCCACTGATAGTACATATCCTCTTCCGGGTGGTACAGTACCCTGGGGGCAATCAAAATCTGAACACAAAAATCGTTAGCGAAGTCAAACCATTTAAGGGATACGCAGGGGGTTATTCCCAGTTGGTGGCAAATCCACATCCCTGGTGCGGATGGAATTGCCCACGCTCGGGTTTTATCGATCGCAACGACTTCTGTGCAGACAGAATCGTCCCAGTTAGCCAGGCCAGTATTGCCAAAACACACTCCTTTGCCCCTGACTTGGCTCAGGGTGATTCCCTTTCATGGTGTGTCCCATTTACATTGGGTAGGGTCACTGTCAGATGAGTAGGTGAAGGAGGCATTGAGTGCGATGCCTTCATAAAAAGGGGGATTCACATTATAACACAACCAACAGGAGTTACTGAGATTAGGATTGGAGTGGTTCAATAACTGAAAGGCAGCATCTAGCACGCCAAAAAATGGCTTACCAGGCACGTGATGGGTGTTTGCGATTGGTTCCCCGGGGAGAACTGTCTGTTTAGGTGATAGGGGGCTGGTTGGAATGGGGGCAGAGGTTGGCAAGCTGTCTTTTCTCTGCTGATTATCATCTTTGATTACAATATTGGGGCCAATTGCCTTGCTGCGCTTAATTTCTCGTTTTTTGATAAAGAATAGACCTCCCCTATCTCCTCCAGTCTCCCGGTATCTGAAACCCCATGTCTTACCGACTGTCCATCCCAGGTCATTTTCATTGGTTACGTTTAACAGAAGATATCTGCACCATGCTTTGTTTTTAAGTTCTGCCCACATTCCAAGATTAGAACCTCACTGCGGACGAGGAATGCGTTTAGCGCAATTAGTAGGTCCCCACTGTACTTGCAAGTATTTGTCCGGCCCAGCTCTTGGTGTCCAATCAGAGGCTATAGCTTCACAGCCCCAAGAAGCACAGTAGTATTGATCAGGAGCATTGCAATAGGATCTGCCGGGGTTGGAGCTAGGGCACATATAATACTCCATATAACTTAAACAAGGATTCGTGGGGACCAATTTACAGGGAGATACCTTGAAACTAGGGGGCCCTGAGGTGACAATTTTTTGCAATATCGTCTGGTCCCCCCATCTCCCCAGCACCCATTCCCACAGTTGGTGTTCATACAGACTGCTCAATGGCATTACGAGTCCCATGAGCATGAGTATGTAAAAGCATCGTGCCCCCCCCCCCCCCCCCCCCCCCCCCCGCGGGGGTTGCCTCACCTTCATACAGGTTCTACAGGTGTGGGTGCTTGAGATGTGGACGGGGTGGTTGCTGACATGTCTCCTGCCACCGGGAAATACGGATTACGAGGGCGCCCGACGATGCAGTCCTGTAGACAAAAACTAAAAATTGTCGTTAATGTCGCCCTGAAGGTCCAGCTTAATAGACTTAAGCGGACACCACTTAACTTGGCTGTCTTTTTTTGACTGCAGCATACCCTCGCCCTGTCAGCACTAATTTCCATCCCTTTTCCCATTCTCCCAGCTCGTTTCTGACCATGACTAATGGGCCTTCCTCCAGCGTTTGAGTGGCCCAGTGTTTTCAGGCGGGGCTATTTACCTCCTCACCCCTGGGGAACTGATTCAGTGCTAGTAGGGCAGTTGCTAGCAAGCAAGCCTGGTCTCCCGAGGGAATAGCGTTGGTGAGACCTTCTGATTTTGCCAACACCTCAAGCTTAGATTTCAAGGTCTGGTTTGCCCGTTTGACTATGGCCTGCCCTGTGCTATTATACGGAATGCCGTGTATCAAAGTGATACCCCATTTTTGGACGAAAGCTTGGACTTACTTGGATACAAAATTTGGACCGTTATCTGTTTTAATCCAACTAGGGACACCGAGCCAGGCCATGGCCATCAGCCAATGTAGAATGGTTGCCTTGGAATCGGTTTTAAGGTGTTGAGTGGCAACAACCATTCCACCATACGTGTCTACCGTTACAGCTAACCACGCTCGGGGTTTTAGCAGCTGGCAGAGTGTGAAGTCTGTCTGCCACACCTCAGAGGCTTTGAGACCTCTGGGGTTTACACCACTAGACCACAGTGGTGCTTTCAGACAGTGGGGACATGTGACTACTATGTGTCTTGCATCAGTGACTGAAATTCCACATTTTCTTGCCAGTGCTTTAGCTCCTATGTGGAGAGAGTCATGTAGCTGTCGGGCATCTCTCAGTGTCGATAGTCCTTTCACGGCAGCATCTGCCTTGTTGTTACCAGTTTGGAAAAACCTTTTGATTGGGTTATGGCTGTTTACATGGATGACCGAGATGGTTCCCTCTCGGGAAGAGAGCGCGTCTTCCAGCATCAGAGCAGCTGTAGATGTTGGCACGCCGGGCCCTGACATGGCCAAGCAAAGTCTGGCTACGAACATCGAGTCGGTCACGATGTTAAGATGTTCTGTCGGGAACAGTCCACATGCCAGCACTACAGCCGTTACTTCTAGCTGCTGAGCTGAAAGGGCAGGATCAGTCATTTTAACACAGTACCATTCTTCTCCTGCTTGCCACACAGCTGCTCCAGTCAAAGTCGCTTAGGATGCATCGGTAAAGACTGTCGGTCCTGGTTGAGGACCTGGTTGGTCCATGACCTTCTGTGGAAGGTCGAGGTCAACAACTGTCAGCATCTGGGTCCAAGGGGGCTTTGAGGCATACCAGATTTCTCCGCCATATCCAACAAGGGCTATAGCCAGATGCTCTGACATTGCCACTGATCATGTTGGGATCTGCTTACGGAAGGGTAGGAATATCCTGGCAGGCTCGATACCTAAGTGTCTCAGGGCGAGCTTTCTGCCCTTCATGATGAGACTGCCAAGGCACTCAGTTCCTGGAGAGAACGCACGTGATGGTCTTCCCAGGACTACCCACTGTATCGGTCGGGCTTTTTCAGGGGGGCCTTGAGCCAGTGCTCCTACTCCCCCTTCTTTCGTAAAGTGTACATACAGGTCAAGTGGAATATTAGGATTCCACCTGGCGAGCGTGCTTGACGACATCTGTTGCTTGATGAAGTCAAGGGAGTTCGTTGCCTCTGCCATCAGGGTTTTCTGCTCCCATGGATTCTTCCCTTTCAGGAGCTCATACAGGGGGGCCATGGTTTCAGGCGGGATCAGAATGATGTTTCGGAGCCATTGTAGGGATCCCACCAGCTGTTGCACATCATGAAGTGTTTTGATGTTTCGACGAATTTTCATCTGCGGAGGGCTCACATGAGAATTTGCAATTTCCACCCCCAAGAAACTTATGCACAGGCCTCTTTTGATCTTTGCACTCGTGATTTCGAACCCATTCGCTCTCAGGGTCTCAGAAACCGTTGACACCAGCTGGTCCACCTGTCTTGCTGATGGTGCAGCAATCAGGATGTCATCCATATATTGGATGATGGTAGCAGTCGGGTCGCTGTGTCGAGCAGGTGCTAATGCACAGTCCACCGTGATTTGGCAAATGGTCGGCGAGTTGATCATCCATTGCGGTAGTACTTTCCACTGGAATTGAAGGTTGGGGCGTTGGCTGTTCGGGAACACAACAGAAAAGGCAAACCGCTCCTTGTCCTCATCGTGTAGGGGTATTGAAAAGAAACAATCCTTGATGTCAAGGACAGCACAAGGTTGTCCCTCTGGCACCATAGAATTCATGGGCAGCAACGTCTGGACTGGACCCATTGGTTGAATCCTTTTATTCACCTCACGTAGGTCATGGAGAAGATGGAATCCCTCGCCCGTTCATTTGGGTATGACGAACACCGGGGTGTTCCATGGGCTGGTAGAAGGCTCTATATGGTCTCGCTGTAGTTTGCGATCGATTAGTTCGAGAAGGGCGTCCATTCGAGGCTTTGACAGGGGCCACTGCTCGACCCACACAGGGTCGGTCGACTTCCATGTCAGTCTTATCGGTGGAAGTGGGTGCGCGGCAGTGGCCCTTATGGTAAATTTGTCACCCTGGCGTTTAATAGGGAGAGAGCATCTCTTCCTAGTAGGGGTGGGACTCCAGACATGACGTACGGGAATAGAGTGATGGTCTTCTCCGGTCCTTTCTCAGTATGAATTGTGATCGCTATTGGCTGGGCACTCTTTGAAGCTCGGGTAGGTCCTCCGACTCCTCCCACCATGGCGGCGTCTTGCAATTGCCAACTCGGAGGCCATGTCATTGCGGGAAGGACAGTGACATCAGCTCCTGTGTCAATCAGGAAGGGAACCTTAATGGTGATACTGTCGGGGACATTGTAGAGAGAGCACATCCCCCATACTACTGGTGGGTCATCACATTTTACTGCCAAGGCCACCCTGGGGTCTCGCCCCCAAGGGGTGCCCCATGTTGCTGCAGCTGTTGAGGATTCGATTGGGCAGCTGGTTGGACCGTCAGGCTGGTTGCCTCTCGGGTAGGCAGTGGGTTCGGGGGCGCCTTGCCCCATCCAGGGTTGGCGTAGTTGAGCTGCGGGTGTAAAGGTGTCTTGCCCCATCCAGGGTTGGCATAGTTGGGCTGCAGGTGTAAAGGTGTCTTGCCCCATCCAGGGTTGGCATAGTTGGGCCGTCCTGTGTTCCAGGCGGGAGAGGTCTGCACATGGCCCGGGTGTCCTCTCCCCACCCCGTTTCCCTGGACATTAGCTCTACAGTCCTTAGTAGTATGTCCCTTTTTGCCACAACTCCAGCACACCCCTCTAGGCCGGAACTTGGGACGGGGGGGGTGCAGGTGGATTGGGTGCTGCTGGTGGGACTGCCATCTGGGGGCAGTTTGCCACAACATGGCCCACTTGGCCGCATTTAAAACATGCCATGACAGTGGTCAGTGCGTGAACAGCTGCCTGAACTGGGGATAGATACTCCTCGTTCACGACATGCTTGATCATGCTTGCGAGGGTCGACCCTGTTGGCAGTGATCGCAGGATTTCACGGGTTGCTGAGTTACACTGCTGGCGTATGCACTCAGTAAGAACCGGGCCTTTAGCGTCTGAGGGCAGGGACAAAGAGTCGACCGCCGATTGTAGGCGATCCACAAAATGTGTAAAGCCCTCGTTTTCCTCTTGTTTTATCGAGGCCCATGGTGACGGCTTAGCGATGGATTTAGAAGCTATGCAAACAGCTTCTCTAGCAGCGCGTGTGGTCGTCATCACCTTGTGGGGCCGTAAGCCTTGGGCTTGTGCCTGAGGAGTAACCATGGCTGGGTCTGTGCCCATCAATCGTTGCAGGCTGGAACCGTGTAGTGGGTGGTCTGCCCCAGTTATTTGGGCTACCTGCTTTGCACAGATGTCCTCTCATTCCTGCTTAAAGACAATCATGCCTGCCCCATCAGAAATGAGTCTGCATGTGTGCTTTATATCAAATGGGAGCATGTCGTCTCCCCCGAAAAGCCCATACATAAGGGTAGAGACCATGGCGGAATTTATACCTTTCTCTGCAATTGCTCGAACAATTGCTTGTACATCCTTGGGGTTAACGGGAGAGTGAACCTTACGTTCCCCATCTCCAACCCGGACTGGGAATGCTAGTGTTTCTGGGATCCAAGCGGCGCAAGTGTTTTGTATTTCCCTCCAATCCGTAAGGAGAGGCTTTTTTGTTTCTGAGTTATGTGGATTGAGGGCGTGTTCCCTGTAATCAGGCGGGCTAAGGCTCAGCCCACTGCCCGTGGGAGCAGGGGAGCTGCAGTGTCACCCACTCCCCCTGTGGGCAGGTGGGCTGTGGCCCCGCCCATTTCCTGAGCGGGTGGGGGAGCTCGGGCTCCACCCACCTCCCTTACGCGTGCGGGGGCTGTGGTTCCGCCCACTTCCTAAGCGGGTGGGGGAGCTCGGGCTCCGCCCACCTCCCTCGTGTGTGTGGGGGCTGTGCTTCTGCTCACTTGTGGGGCGGGCCGGTGATGTCTGGTCTCACCTACTCCCCCTGTGGGTGGGGGGGTGTGGCTCCGCCCACATCCTGGACGGGCGGAGGAGCTCCGGTCCCGCCTACCGCCCCTGTGGGTGGGCGGGGTGTGGCTCCGCCCACGTTCTGGGCGGGCGGAGGAGCTCCAGCCCCGCAGCAAGACGAATCAGCGTGGTCGCCCCGACCCCCAGCTTCGGGACGGCCAGCAGACAGTCCCTTGCTGCCCTCCAGGTCTCCTGTTCCTGCATGGCCTTTTGCAGAGCCTGCCGGATCTTCCCCCATGCTTTCAAAGTTTTCCCACCACCTGAGGAGATCGTCTCCTTGGCCAGCACTACTGTACACTTGGGCCAAACCTCTGGGTGGAGAATATCCACCGGGTGCTCAATTGCTCCCAATTGTATTAGCCTCGGAACCGCGAGTTTAAAATCGATTGTTTTACAATCAATACCCCACTGCTTATGCAGTTGTGATACGACCTTAATAAGGGCTTCCATCCTCCCTTGTCGGTCCAGTCTGGAACACACGTCCTCTGAGCTCGAGTCGGGAAAGCACACCTCCGTCGACTCCGGGCTGGGACCCGAAAACTTCCATCAGTCGCTAGGTACAGGACCGTCTACGGCCGACCTCGACCGGGAACAAATCTTCCAATGACCGTCTCCTGCCAATCTCCGGGCCTGGAACAAGATTCCTTCGACCCCCTGATTCGGAAAGTATTGCACAACCCTAACTAAAGTGCTGGCGCTGCCACTCCAACGATTACTGAACTCTAAGGCCGGGTTTCGGCACCACTTTTTGCCTTTCGTTTAAAGGCTCGACCCGGTTCCGGAGTGGCACGCGGTTGCTAAGCAACAGACGCCGAGGTGGGATGAGCAGCAAAGAGGCTTTTTTGAAGCGTGACACAGGTTTATATAGACATACCTAGGGCTTCAGTACGTCACTTCCGTCGTGTCACTGATTGCATGCTACTAGCATAGGGGGAGGGGCCCTGAGTTCCCCTTACAACGCGAGATCTTCCGTTCGCCAGGCCCTATCTCACCACATGGCACAAACACCGTGTGCTGAGCACCAGGCTCCTGCCTGACTTCCTGGCAGGCGCTGCTGACATCGCTGCCACCCCCCCTGCCTGCGGGGGCCAGGGAAGAGGAACACTCTAGGCCAAACTCCTGGTGTCATCAGGGTTGGTTTGGGTAAGGGAAGGTTACTCAGGATTTTTTAATTTGGGGCTTAAAAAGCTGCAAGGATGAAGATGACAAAAGCTCTGTGGAAGACTTGCTTTCATGTCTTGATGAGGAGCAAGTTTTTGAGTTTTTTCTTCCATTGCTTCAGCTGATACCCTTTGGTCCTCACCCTCCCATCATGAACAACCAAAAAAGACTTGCCTCCATTTCTTTCTGATACTATATGAGTTATCATATAACCATAGAATATTCAGAGTTGGAACGGACCAATAAGAATGATCAAGTTTGCTTCTGTCCTGTGAAGGATACTCCCTGGATCACACCATGAGCCTGAGAGGATCTTTAAAAATCTTCTTGGACTCAATCAGGATTGGTGCTCTGACCACTTCTCTGGGGGAGTGGTCATTGCTTGGTAACAATGAAGTTGTTCCATTGCTCAACTGCCCTTTGGGGAAAAACCTTTCCCTGATATCTAACCTAAACCTCCCATAATTCAGCTTCCTATCATTTCTCCAGGTCCTGTCATTGGCCACAGGAGTGAAGAAATCAGAACCAGACCCATCTTTTCCCCTCATGAGGATCCACAGACTGCAATGGACTCTCCCCTAAGCCTTCTTTTCTCCCAAGTGAACAATCCAAGTGACCTCAGCTGCTCCTCATAAGTCATCCCTTCCAGACCCTTCACCATCCTTGTTGCTCTCCTTTGGACACTCTCCAGCACCTTGATGCCTTTTCTATGCTGGAGTGCCCAAACTGCACGCAGTACTCACAGTGAGGCCGTATCAGTGCAGAGTAGAGCAGGACAGTCACCTCCCTGGGCTGGCTGGTGACCCTGTGCTTGATGCAGCCCTCCTGGCTGCCAGGACACGCTGGTGGCACATGTCCTGTTTGCCATCAACCAGGACCCCCAGGACCCTCTCTGCTCTCCAGCCACTCATTCCCCAGTCTGTACTTGCCACCAGGGTTGCTCCATCCCAGGTGCAGAATTCAGCACTTGCCCTTGTGGTTGGTGATTCAAGAAACTTGTGGTTCAGCACTTGTCCTTCTTGTGATGGGCTGATTGCCCATCTCTCTAACCTGCTGAGGTCTCTCATCCACAAACTTGCTTCAGATTCCTTCCAGTCCTGCACCCAAGTCACTGATGAAGATGTTGAAGAGGACTGGGCCAAGGATGGAGCCCTGCAGGACCCCACTAGTGACTGGTCACCAGCCTGATGTGACCCCATTTACTGTCACTCTTTGTGCTTCACGTGTGAGCCAGTTGCTCACCCATCACATAGCACAGTTGTCCAACTGTATGATGGACATTTTTTCCAGGAGGATGCTTCGAGAGACAGTACCAAAAGTCTTCCTGAAGTCCAGAAATATTACACCCTCTGTCTTCCCTTGATCAGCTAGGTGGGTTACCCTGTCATAAAAGTTTTGACCCAGTAGGATCCCCAAGTTGTTCTCTGCAGGGCTGCTCTCAGTCATTCATCTCCCAGTCTTTAGTGACAGTGGGGATTTCCTCCTACCAGGAACAGGACCTCACACTTGGCCTTGTTGAACTTCATGAGGTTTGCACAGACCTACTCCTCAAGCCTGTCCAGGTCCCTCTGGTTGTCATCCCTGCCCTCAAGTGAAACAGCTTTTTTTTTTTTTTTTTTTCAGAGATCAGGGATAAGCATGAGGAAGGGCCTCCGTATGAGTCAGGGTGAACCCCCTTGCTTTCTAAACTCCTTCTCAGAGAACTCCAAGTGCGGTTCATTCAACCCTTATACCAGAGGAATCTCAGAAAAAGGACATCAGGTAAAGAAGTCACTGCTGGATCCTTTATTTATTAAACTTCCCAGAGAACACAGATGTTATTTGAAAAACTTTTCCAAAAAGCTTTGTTTAACACCAGAAAGGAAGATACAGAAAATGGTATGAACAATGAGATTTATTTGTGCACATCATTATGATGTGTAAAACAGAGAAAACACCTCCACCCCCAGCCCCTCCATAAAGCAGGCTGAGTCTGTTATAAGACACATAATTAATGCTATGAGACACATTATCAATTACATGCATGATAAATAGAGCATTTTATTACTTGAGAAAAATTCCTGCTGTGAGTTTCCACACAGCACCCTTGAGCTCTTGGTTCCTCATGCTGTAGATGAGCGGATTCAGTGCTGGAGGAACCACCAAGTACAGAAATGACACCACCAGGTCCAGGCATGGGGAGGAAATGGAGGGAGGCTTCAGGTAGGCAAAGGTGCCAGTGCTGATGAACAGGGAGAGCACGGCCAGGTGAGGGAGGCACGTGGAAAAGGCTTTGTGCCTTCCCTGCTTAGAGGAGATCCTCAGCACAGCCCTGAAGATCTCCACATATGACACCAATATGAAAACAAAACAGCCAAAACCAAAACAGCAACCGATAACCACAACCCAAATTTCCCTGAGGTAGGAGTGTGAGCAGGAGAGCTTGAGGATCTGGGGGATTTCACAGAAGAACTGGTCCAGGGCATTGCCCTGGCAGAGGTGCAGGGAAAATGTATTGGCTGTGTGCAGCAGAGCAGTGAGAAACCCAGTGCCCCAGGCAGCTGCTGCCATGTGGACACAAGCTCTGCTGTCCAGGAGGGTCCCGTAGTGCAGGGGTTTGCAGATGGCCACGTAGCGGTCGTAGGACATGATGGGCAGGAGAGAAAACTCTGCTGAAATGAAAAAAGCAAAGAAGAAGATCTGTGCAGCACATGCCTTGTAGGAGATGTCCATGTTGTCCCCGAGGGAACTGGCCATGGCTTTGGGCAGAGTGGTGGAGATGGATCCCAGGTCGAGGAGGGAGAGGTTGAGGAGGAAGAAGTACATGGGGGTGTGGAGGTGGTGGTCACAGGTGATGGTGGTGATGATGAGGCCGTTGCCCAGGAGGGCAGCCAGGTAGATGCCCAAGAAGAGCCAGAAGTGCAAGAGCTGCAGCTCCCGCCTGTCTGCGAATGCCAGGAGGAGGAACTGCCTTATGGAGCTGTTGTTGGGCATCCGCTGTCTCTGGGCATAGTGCACTGTCAGAGAAAGAAAATGTTAAATAAGTAATGTCAGAATTTTCTTGGCAGATCCATTCAGTTTCTCACAGAAATCCCCAAAGCACCTTTCTCCATAGAGGAAGAATTTTGGCAAGTCCCATTCATGAGCTCTGGTTGGTGCTGGCTGATGATGGTATAGGGAGAAGGGGCTGATCTCTGAGCTCTGCAAGAGTCAGTGCTGCCCTACAGAAACTTGTAAAAAGGAACACAGAGAGAATTCAGATTAAATCCAATCTAAGCATCCATGAACATTTCAGAATTTTTTCCCATAATGTACGAGCCTGCAGAGCACACCTGAAGGAAAAGTTTTCATTTTTTCTCTTTTACTTATCCATAAATATTGATGAGTATTTGTAAGGCAGATATGCCTGAGATATCTACTGTTCTTTAAGGGAAATCTGGAGGTAAAGTGTCTGTTTGGTAAAGCAGTGAGTACATGTGGTCTCTCCATCAATTCTGCTCTCATCTCTTTCCTGCTGGAAGGCAGCCTGCAGCTCAAGAGGAATCTCCAGTATAGAGACACTGTTAGTGGTAAAGTTTGTCACATGAAAGCGGTGCTAAACAAAAGGGGTCACCTGCATCTGCATTTCCAGTACTAAGGAACCAGGGTGGCAGAAGGCAATTTCAAGGAGGTTTGCATTTTTATTTCAGCTCCCCCTCTCTCTCCCAGGAAATGTGTCTGGATGTCTCAAACCCTCAGAATTTCTGCTGCACCTGGGGAGAACAGAGCAGGGCAAGAGGATTGCCTGTCACTGCGTGCAGAGAAGGGGGAGCTGGTCTGATGAAGGGAGGATCAGCTCCTCCCCAGCGTCACAGAGGACATTGCCCAGAGCTCCAGAGAGCAGAGGGAAGATGGACACCTCCTTGCCATGGACACATCTGCTGCCTGGAGCTGCCCCAACCAGGAGCTGGTTCCTTGGCCCCGTCTCTCTTCCTGCCCCTGCTCACAGAACCCAGCCCAGCCCCTGGGTGCCCAGCTCTGCCCTGCAGCCACTCGGGGTGTGCAGGGGCTAAAGAACAGGGCGCACACCCCCTGAGGACAATGGAAAGGGGAGGTTGGGCTTAACTGAGTTACTGGAGGGGTGGTGGGTGGAGGCACTTTCCAAGGTTCCCAGTTCCCCTCCAGGTGATGCTTGAGGAGTCTCAGCTGCTGCTCTCCCCTGCACAGCTGAGTTTCCATCCCACCAAGCTGAGCCAGAGACAAGTGGAAGCAGAACAGCTTCTCTGTCCCCAGCTCTCCTCCCTGACAGTGCTCACAGCTCCCATCCCACCCACTGAGTGCTCAGCTCTGCCCTACAGACCCATCCTGGCAGAAGCAGGACCTGTCCAGGGGCATCTCTGGCTGTGCAGGGGCTCAGGAGCAGCTCAGACAAAGGCTGAGGAGAACTGGGGTCTCTGTGCCTTCTGCAGAGTGCAGAAAGAGCTTTCCATGCCCTGGAGAGACAAGTGGAAGCAGAGCCTGAGGAGAGCCCAGACTGGAGCAGGAAAGCCCTGCCCTGAAGGGACTCCTGAAAAGTCCCCTCAGAAATATTCTGGGCATCAGCTGAAGCTGTGAGCAGCCCTGAGCAATTCATCCCTCTCTCACCAGCACCAGGAGCCTGCCCTGTGCTCCCTGTCTCCTGCCAGCCACAGCTTCTGCCAGCACCACGGAGCTCCCCGGGCAGGCTGAGAGCTGCCCCTGGCAAGCAGGCAGCAGAGTCCCTGCCCCAGCACACAGCCCCTGGGCTGCAGGACCCTGCTCTGAAGGACAGCCCTGGGCACCCCTGCCTGCACACACACCCTCACTCCTCTTCACAATTCCCCTTCCACCTCCAGCCCCTTCCCCCCTTACAGCTCTCAGCAGCTCTGGCTCTGCAGCTTTAGGAGATGCCTCCAGGAACTGCACCAGCTTCACTGCCCTGCACCAGACACTCACCATGGCAGAAGCTGGGAAGGTTCTCCTCCACTCAGCTGGCACTCATGCCCTCCATCTTCACCCCCTTGAAGCTCTCTCTGCTTTGCTCCTCTCCCCCAGATACCCTGGCAGTGCCCTCAGCCCTGCTGCACTCTGCAGAGGAGCTGCTCCTGCCCAGAGCTGTCTCTCTGCAGCACTGCCCACTTGCCACAGCTCACAGCTGTCAGGAGCCCTCTGGGGGGTTGATGCTGAGCCATGCTGAGCCATGCTGAGCCATGACAATTGCTCAAGAGGCAAGGAGAGGAAGCTGCAGAAGCTTCTTTCTCAACAAGAAACTCCAAGGCAGAGTCCAAGTCCAAAGTTTCTTTGAACACAAACCTGCACGTTGTGGGGGGAGCAGGCACCAGGAGGCAGTGATGGCAGGTGGGGAAAAGGAAGGTGCAGGTGGCTCTGGTGCTGAGGAATCCTGGCTGTGTGTCACGACTGCAAAGGGCCCAGCCCTGAGCCCGTTCCCCAAAGGTGCCAGCCCTGAGCCCCAGCCCCTGGCAAGGGAGGGAGATCCTGTCCCTCCCTCAGCCCTCAGGGCTCTCCTGGCAGCACTGGCATGTGCAGACGGGCAATGCCAAGGGCAGGACTATGGCCCGGCACCTCCCAGCCAGCCTCCTGCACATGGACAAGGAGGCCCTGAGCCCCAGTGCTGCTGGAAGCTCCACTTGTCTCCCCATGGCCATCAGGGACAGAGGCAAGAGCCAGCAGCAAAGGCATGGAGAGCTTGGCTCTGCCAAGTGTGCCTCCAGCTTTTCCACACCTTTGCCGTCTCTCATCTCCAGCACAGTCTGTCCTGGGCTGTCCCATCCCCTGTGCCTCTTGCCCTGCAGGCTCTGCTCTTTCACCCGCCTGCCCCACCTTGCTGTCCCCTTCCTCTCCTGAATATAATTAGTATATATATATATCAGTATATCAGTATATATAATATATATAATCAGTATATATATTATATATATAATCGGTATATATATATAAGAATAATCAGTACTCTGAGTGTGCAAACACATAGAATGTTCTCAGGAGCAGCCAACATTGATTTACTAAGGAGAAATCTTGCTTGACTAACCTGATATCCTTCTGCAAAGGGATGACCAAATGACCAGATGAAGGGCAAGTAGTGGATGTCATATACCTTGACTTCAGTAAAGCTTTAGACATTGTTTCCCATTCCATCCTCATAACAAAACTCAAGAAATGTGGGACAGATGATTGGACTGTGAGGTGGATTGGTAACTGGCTCAACAACAGAGCTCAGAGGGTTGTTGTGATGAGTGGCACAGAGTCAAGGTGGAGACCTGTGGCCAGCAGTGTTCCCCGGGGATCAGTATTGGGTCCAGTTTTGGTCAATCTCTTCATCAACAACCTGAATGAGGGATGAAGTGTACCCTCAGCAAGTTCCCTGATGGTCCAAAACTGGGAGAGGTGGCTGAGACACCAGAAGGCTGTGCTGCTCTGCAATGGGATCTGGACAGGCTGGAGAGCTGGGAAAAGGTGAAGTTCATCCAATTCACTAAGGACAAGTGTAGAGTCCTGTATCTGGGTAGGAATAACACCAACCACCAGTGCAGATTAGGGGATGTTCTGCTGGTAAAGAGCTCCATGGAAAAAAATTTGAAGTCCCAGTGGACAGGAAATTCTCCATGGTTCAACAACGAGCCCTTGTGGCCAAGAGGGCCAATGGTGTCCTAGGGTGTATAGGGAAAAGTGTCTCCAACAAATCTAGGGAGGTTTTCCTACCCCTCTACTCTGACCTGGTGAGATCACAGCTGGAATACTGGATTGGGTTGTTAAAGAGAGACAGGAATCTACTGGAGAGAGTCCCAGGGAGAGCTCAGATTTTTAAAGGATTGAACATCTCTCATATTAAGAATAATTGAGAGTTGGAGCTGTTTAGCTTTGAGAAAAGAAGGCTGAGGAGGGTATCTTAGGAATGTCTATAAGTATCAGAGGGGTTGTATTCAAAAGGAAAGGGCCAATCTCTTTTCAGTGGAAAAATGGGTTTAAGCTACAATATAGGAAGTTCCACCTCAACATGAGGAGAAACATCTTGATTGTGAGGTTGTGGGAGCAGTGGAACAGGCTGCCCAGAGAGGTTGTGGAGTCTTCTTTTCTGGAGGCTTTCAACATATCCCTGGGTGTGTTCCTGTGTGGCCTGCCATGGGTGATCCTGCTTTGGCAGAGGGATTGGACTGGATGATCTCTAGAGGTCCCTTCCAACCCCTAATATTCTAGAATTCTATGATTTTATGGCCTCAGTCCCTGGGACAGTGATGGGGTCCATCCTGCTCCAGGCAGGTGAAGGACAAAGAGGGGATTGCTGAAGCAGAGTGGGCAGGGGCCAGAAAGGCATGGGGTGCACCTGGCCTTTAGCAAGCCCTTTGCCATGCTCTGC
The DNA here is from genome assembly GCF_036169615.1 of Heliangelus exortis. Taxonomy (NCBI): domain Eukaryota; kingdom Metazoa; phylum Chordata; class Aves; order Apodiformes; family Trochilidae; genus Heliangelus; species Heliangelus exortis. The sequence continues at coordinate 55,024 of NW_027285989.1, read as the reverse complement.
CATTGTCCTGTTGTAGCCAGACTGGTGATGTCTTGATTGAAGGGATGGGTGATGTGGTGTTCACGAGAAGATGTGAAGAAGTTCACGAGAAGTTCACGAGATGATGAGGGTCACAGTGCCATCAGTGATCCAAAGTCCTCCTGGAAGGATGTGACAGTGCCTCAGTGTCAAAAAAGGATTAAAAAACTGTTTTCTGTCTTAATCTGTGGGCATGATCACTTCCCTACTCCTGCTGGCCATGCTATTCCTGATACAAGCCAGGATGTTGGTGGCCTTCTTGACCACCTGGGCATGCAGCTGGCTGATACTCAGCTGCCTGTCCTCCAGCTCTGACCGAGGCTGATGCTGTGGATGGGATAAAGAAGTGAGTTCCATGGGGACAGGGGCAGGGTTGGTTTCAGCTGAGTGGAATCATGGAATCATGGAATGGGTTCAGTTAGAACTAAATGATCTTTAAGCCTTCCAACCCAAGCCATTACATGATTCCATTGTTCTGTGACACAGTCCCAGCCAGTTCCAGGCCTAGGCATCTCCACAGCCACCACCAGGGCTTTCTGATGCAGGGTCTGGTGCCTGGACACCGTTGTCATGGGGGTCTCTGCAGTGGTGCTGGAGGTGTAAAAGGGGTGTGGAGACCTGGGGTGCCCATATCTGTGAGAGCAACTCCCTCCAGAGTCAGCAGCTGCCCTGGGTGACCATGGAATGTCTGGGTAGAAAATCTTGGTAGAAAATCTTGGTAGAACCTTGGTAGAATCTTGGTAGAAAATGCCCAAGATGACCATGGAGAAAGAGGTGGAAGCCTGCTGCCAGCCCTCCACAAGACACCAAGGTCAATGAATGAAGGAAGGGCCAGAACAGAAGTTCCCCTGCAGGCTGTGGGGAGGGGGCAGCTGTCCCCTGCAGCCCATGGAGGAGCGCGGAGGGGCAGATGTGGATCTGCAGCTGTGGAGCTCCCTGCATCAGGGTAATGTCAGTTATTAAATGAAACACATGAAATTTTAGAAAAAGTCACATTTGAGCAAAGTGAACATGGCTGGGGCAAAGGGCAGAAAGGAGAGATGGCTTTTGTCTCTCTGTGTCTAGATTTCTAGTGAGTTCCATGGGGACAGGGGCAGGGTTGGCTTCAGTTGGGTGGGAGGTGTCCCTAACCATGCATGCAGGGGGTTGGAACAAGATGATCTTGAACCCTTGCAAACCAACCCATTCCATGATTCTGTGACATGGTCCCAGACAGTTCCAGACCTGAGCTCTTGACAGCCCCACTAGGGCTTTGTGATGGGGTAGGTGCATCCCTACCCAAAGGTGTTTCCTTTACAGCTGAGACCCAGGCCCGATGAGGAGTCATGACAGCATCTTCATATTCTTGTGCTATTTTAATCCCATCACCCACAGTTGGTTCCATTTCTCCAGGAACCCCCTAACATTACTGATAGTGTATGGTTAAAGGGGATGGTGCAGCATGCACAAACCTTTGCCTCACAGGCTTAGAGCATGGCGTGTGATCTACAGTCTCATCATTGGTATAGATCACATCTCGTACAGATAATTCTTTCTTACACAAGTGTGGGTGCTTTGACCTGTGGGCAGTCTATTTCCGGTTTATAGGGATATTTCCTGTGTATATGAAATGTGTATCCTCTGTGTATCCCCTAGGTGTGTGAAAAAACACTGTACCATGTACCACACTGTTGAAGGCCATATCACAACTACAGTTTGTAAGCAGCTCTTACAAAGATTGAACCACAGAGCAAAACTAATCCCAGATAAAAAGCTACAGATACCCTGGATACCCACACATCTGGGTATCCTCCTAATGAAGTCAAAATTCAAACTATTAATGTAATGAGTTGAAATTTCAGCTGGGCTCGAGCTAATTAGCTTGAGCCCCACATTGGGCACCAATAAATCTGTCAGAGTTTAACACTGGCCCGGCAATTAAACCGAAAAACAAATAATCTATATTTACCTCCCTCCCCTCCCAGATAAAGAAAGGAGACAGAATAAGGGAGAGAGACTTACGGGTGGAAAATAAACTACACAGCTTTATTGAACAGTAATGATAAAAAGGAAAAAATACTAAATATAAGAAAAAACATAGAAAATTGGTACCGTGTTCCTCCCCCAATATCTCTCACGTCAAAAGTAAGGCTTCAGGGCAGCCCTGGGAAAGTCCAGGCTGGACTCCTGGGGTCAGCAGGCCTGGTTTAATCCCAGAGCAGTTTTAGTGGTGATAGTGGGGTGATCATTGCCATCTTGGGTCGTTCCCTCCTTGTCCTTCAGTTTAAAGCAGTTTAAAGAAGGAGCTGCAGGCATGGACAGTGTAGGGCAGCCTGCAGGAGAGGTGGCCAAGGGCTCTGAAAGGCTGAAAGGCCCAACAGAACCAAGGGCTTTGTCACCTCAGACGTGGCAGCTGCCTCCACCACCATGGTCTACCAGGAGTCATTTTGTCCTGAGGCTCTGGACTTCCTTTCCCCTTCTTGGGGAAGTCAAGACATGTCAGAAATTGTATTACTCATTTTCATACTGTCCTGACCAAAAAGTGAAGGATGGGCTCTGCCTTCCGATTAGATGAGGTTCAGAGTTTGTCCTCAATGCTGCATTAATAAATAAATAATGAAAAATCCTTGCTTTCAGAGCCACCTATACAGAATCTTTGCCTCCCTGCAATCATGGCCTCCAGTGATCTGCCCTAACAAGGCCATGGGGAGGCTCTGGCAGCAATGGTCCTCAGTGGGGCCAATCAGTGCTTCAAGGTACTTTCAGGTTCCATTCTGACTTCTGGAGCAGTTTGTTCATTCATCTCTCAGCACCTGAGGATCATGGACTCAGCACCAAACACACCCTGGATGGCTCTTTGAAATACAGAGAGCACTAAAGGGCCATGGCTCTCCATGGGATATTCTTCACATCTTCAAGACTCGTACAGCTAATTGGAGAGGTTTTCCCACTGCAGTTAAGGAGGAACATTTCATACTGTGATTAATGAAAACTGATTCTGGGGTTTTTTTTGTTTCTTGTCGTGTTCTCATTTACTATTTTAACAGATTCTCTCACAATTTTTGGTTTAGAGAAAAGGTGATAGAAGTTCCCTGAGGGCTGACACTGTGTGGACAACTTTACTTCTCACCTCCCATCCCCACCATTCCTACTCAATGCAGCAGTCCAGGTGATAGGCATCTGAATGAACAAATAGTAGGAGAAGGGTACAATTGGAGAGGAATGGGAATGGCCTTTGTCTGGACAGTCTGTGTCTGGAAAGGTGACTTTAGAAATGGTCACTGTATCACCACCACCTGGCAGAAGTTTATAATGAGGCTCTGCACTTGGTTTGCTCCTTGCCCCTTCTTGGGGTAAGTGGGATGTGTTGTGCATTTTTCCTACAGTTTTTATTCATCTTCACACGTCACTTCCCCCAGAACTGTGAGCCTTTGCTCGCACACCCTTCTCCTCCAGTTACTGGTATGTCACATTCAGGCTCCTCTCCAGTGACTCCACTCTCATCCCTGGCCCCCTACATACCTAGTTGAAAGCTCTGCTAATTAACCCTGCTATCTGCTGTCCTAACCCCCTTTTATCTCTGTGGGATAAGCTCTTCCCATCCCTTGTTAAGAAGCCTGGTCTCCTGTAAATCGAGTCATAGTTAAAAAACTGATCCCTGAAGAAGTAAGGAGGAGGGTCAGCAGAACTGTCACCTTGGAGGTTTGGCAGGCAAATTTTGGCTTCTTTCAGAGTCTGGTTGAGAAAATTCCTTGGGAGGCAGTCCTGAAGTGCAATGGATTTCAGGAAGTCTGGACAGTGCTCAAGAAGGAACTTTTAAAGGTGAAGGATCAGATGGCCCCATGTGGTGTATGATGAACTGGTGGGGAATGATGCCCAGCCTGGCTGAATAGAAAGATCTGGTAAAAACTCACCTAGAAAAGGAGAGTTTGTGGCCTTTGGATAAAGGAGCAAGACAGGGAGACTTAAAAGATGTCAGGAGGCTATAGAGGGAAAAAATTACTATGGCCAAACACAGTGTGAAATTGATGAGGCTGCTGCCACTGAAGACAATAATCAATGTTTTTTGTGAACACATTAGCAACAAAAGGAGGGTGAATCATAGAATCATAGAATTGGCTGGGTTGGAAGGGACCTCAGAGATCATCAAGTCCAACCCTTGATCTACTACCTCTGCAATAACTAGACTATGACACTGAGTGCCACATCCAGTCTCTTTTTAAATATCTCCAGGGATGGAGAATCTACTACTTCCTGGGGCAGCCCATTCCAATGCTTGATGACCCTCTCGGTAAAGAAATTCTTTCTAATATCCAACCTAACCCTCCCCCGGCACAACTTAAGACTATGCCCTCTTGTCTTGCTGAGAGTTGCCTGGGAAAAGAGCCCACCCACCCCCGGCTACAACCTCCTTTCAGGGAGTTGTAGAGAGTGATGAGGTCTCCTCTGAGCCTCCTCTTCTCCAGGCTGAACAGCCCCAGCTCCCTCAGCCTCTCCTCATAGGATCTGTGCTCCAGTCCCTTCACCAGCCCAGTTGCCTCCTTTGGACCTGCTCCAGGACCTCGATATCCTTCCTAAACTGAGGGGCCCAGAACTGGACACAGAACTCAAGCTGTGGCCTCACCAGTGCTGAGTACAGGGGCAGAATCACTTCCTTGGACCTGCTGGCCACGTTGTTCCTGATACAGGCCAGGATCATGGCACACTGCTGGCTCATGTTCAGCTTCCTGCCAATCCAAACTCCAAGGTCCCTCTCTGGCTGCTCTCCAACCACTCTGTGCCCATCCTGGAGCTCCCCATGGGGTTGTTGTGGCCAAAGTGCAGGACCTGGTACTTGGCCTTCTTGAACCTCATCCCGTTGGAATCAGCCCAACTCTCCAGTCTGTCCAGGTCCCTCTGCAGAGCCGTCCTGCCTTCCAGCTGATCCACACTTCTCCCCAGCTTAGTGTCATCTGCAAATTTGCTGGTGATGGACTCAATCCCCTCATCTAAATCATCAATAAAGATATTAAATAGAACTGGGCTGAGAGACTGATCCCTGGGGTACACCACTGGTGACCGGCCGCCAACTGGATGCAGCCCCATTCACCATCACTCTCTGGGCCCGGCCCTCCAGCCAGTTCCTAACCCAGCACAGATGCCCCTGTCCAAGCTGTGGGCTGACAGCTTTGTCAGGAGAATGCTGTGGGAGATGGTGTCAAAGGCCTTGCTGACGTCCAAGTAGACCACATCCACTGCCTTCCCCTCATCCACCAGGCGGGTCACCTGATCATAAAAGGAGATCAGGTTGGTCAGATAGGACATGACACCTAAAAATGTCTGCACCTGAAGGAAAGTGATAGAAAACCGGAAAATATCCCTTATGAGTGAAGGATGAGAGAGTTGGGGCTCTTCAGCTTGGAGAAGGGGAGAATGAAAAGGGAGACCTCATTCATGTTTACAAATACACAAAGGGAGAGAGTCAGGAGGATGGTGCCAAGCTCTTCTGGAAATAGAAGCTTGAGCATAGGAGGTTTCATAGAGACACAAGGAGAATTTTTTTTTGCTGTGAGGATGACAGACCACTGGCACAGGCTGCTCAGGGAGGTCGTGGATCCTCCTTCTCTGGGGACATTCAAAACCCACCTGGAATTTTTCCTAGGTGACCTCCTGTAGGTGACTTCTCTGGCAGAGGGGGTGGATTCAATGATCTTTTGAGGTCCCTTCCAACCCCGACTTTATGTGTCTGTGATTTTCTACCCAGTGCTCAAGGCTGTGACCAAGATAAGTTGTGGGGAGCTGTGAGGAGTGCTTCTTCCCATCATTCCCATCTCTCTTGCTGGTATCTTGCAGAACCGTCTCAAGGCCAGACAGTTGCCCACTTGGAATATTTTTTCCCCCAAATTGCAACCATTGTTTTCTCTAATTCTTACTGTTTCACTGCTACGTGAGCCCTCTTTTTATTCTGCGTCTCTACCTTATTCTCTTTTATGTGATTTTTCACCAAATGTGATTTTTTGCATAACTTCTACTTCTTTCAGTTAATAAATGACATCAGGACTGTATGATCTGTTCTCTCCTATCCACTTATTCCTTCTTTCCTTTCACCAGCATGGGGAGTTTTTTCTTCCACCACCTTTTAATTCCAGATCAAATTCAAATTCAGTCTCAGAAGCCTCAGATTCACTCCAAATATTTTCTCCATGTTCCTTGGGATTCCCAAATCCAGGTTCTTCACACTTTCTTCAAAAACCAATCCCCACCCATAGCAGAGATACTTGTTTATTAAGTTCTTCACAGAAAAGGTGCCAGGAAACACTTGCCCAGAGCCTGAGGCCTTTGGAGAAGACTTTAGGGTTTGCTGTGCAGACCAAAGACACAGAAGAACCTCCAGGGTAGTAAAGGCTGCCTTGGTCCTTGTCCTCCTGATTTACACCTGAAAGCACTGATTCAACAGCTTCTTATCTCCAGGCTCCTGAGGTCTTTGTTTTGTGATCAGGTCAGGAAGTGTGTCCTCCCATTCCCTCCTCTCCACCCCCTTTACACCAGCCCTTCAGGTTTTTAAGCCTGGAATAACCTTTGTGGCTGTTAACCCTTTCCATTCAACAACAAATCCCCCCTTTGAGACTCATGGGGGTATTTTACACAACCCGGAAAATTTACTTTTGTGCTTGTAGAACCACGAATGGCAGAATGGTTTGGGTTTGAGGGGACCTTAAAATCATCAAGCTCCAACCCTCTGCATGGGCAGGGACATGTCCCGGTTGACCAGGATGCCCTGACCAGGATCCAACCTGGCCTTGAACACTTCCTGGAATGATTCTGTGATAAAATCTGTAACCCTCAGTAACGATGAAGGGGGTGTCAGGTGATCATTCCCAAAGCTCACATACCTTTTGACAAGCCTTGCAGTTTAGGAAAGTTTTTAATCACTGGAAAACACCTTGGAGGGGAAAGGGGAGAATGAATGAATCCCCAAGGCTTGCAATGAAAAGTGTCTTAATAGCATAATAATAATGATCTAATATTAACAATGATAGTGATGGCTCCTCTGGGAAGGTGATGGTCATGGTAAGTAGAGGAGGTGGTCCCAAGTGTGGGAACATTGCGTGGTAGGATGGGACACACTGGGAAAGAGAGCCAGGAAGAAGCCAAGCCATGCCCCCAAACTTTGACCATAGAATGATTTGGGTTGGAAGGGACCTTGAAAGTCATTTAGTCCATAGAGGGAGACTCTTGGTGATCATACTGTGGAACACTGGGATTGGCAGGGTCAAAGCATCTTCCCTGGACCCATCGTCACATGTATCCCTCATTCCGGAGCAGGAGAGAGCCCAACACAACGTTTCTGATCTCCCTTGTTCTTGTTTAGTTGGAGTCTGCAGCCTCCAGAAACTCGAGGTGCTCTGAACAGAAAAAATATATTATAGAGTAAATTCTGCCCAGGATCAGAAACAAGTGGAGCCTGCAGTGGAAGTGAAGGATAAGAAAGAACCTGTAGGGCATTACCCACTGCTCATTGTCCCCCTGAGTTTACACCTGAAAGCAGTGAATTAACAGCCTCTTATCTCCAGGGCCCATGGGCTTTGTGTTGAGGTTGGGTCAGCACCACCCAGCTCTGATGTGTCCCCTCCCCCAGCCCATGCCACAAGCCTGATGTCCCCAACCCCCAGGACACAACCCTGGTGTGTCCCCCCTGCCAACTTCCAACCTCGTCACCCCCAGGTCAGGTCCCTTCCCCCTGAGGCCCCTCCCCACCTTTTCTTCCTCCCCCCCGCTGCTTCCCGCGATCACGCTGCAGCTCCCAGGAGGATGTGCTCCTCCCCCCCGGAGCTGCACCCACACCCCCCGCCCTGCAGCTGAGACCCCCCAGCTGATGACAACCAAAGCATCTCCTCACCCTCCCCACCGGCCTGGTTGTGCCCCCCCTGCAGGTACTGGGAGGTGATGGGAGGTGATTGGAGTGGGCTTGGTTATCCCAGTACTGCCCAAACTGGTGGCGAGCAGCACAGGCTGGAGAGGGGGCGGAGCATGGGTGGTAGGGGGGAACTAAACTTATCCCTGGGGTGAGGGTGCTGGAATTGGCAGCCCTCCAACTCATCTGGAGGGTGGAAAAACTGTGATTTTAGCTCCCTCAAAATAATATGTGGGGAGCCCAATAAATACTGGTGGGCAGGACTGTGATAGGGGACCCCAAAGTCATCCCAAGGGTTTGGGATCTGCAACTAGGGACCCTCAAAACACCCTCGAGCCAGGGATAAAGATGGCAAGTCCAGAATCCTTCCAGGGGACTTGATAACCCCAGGGCTTAGAAGCCGCAATTGGGGACTCCTTTAGGAGACCCCAACTCATCCCAGTGGATGGCAGCTCATCCTGCATGTGGGTGCAGTAGGGGGATCCTATAGGCCATGGTCAGATTTGTTATCATGACAGGGGACCCAAACTCCTACCGAAGTGGTTGGGTGAGAAATAAGATTTCAAAATCAACCCAGAGATTTAAGACAGCAATGGGGAGTCCTAAATTATCTGTTGCAGTGTCAGCATAATTCGGTCAAGCCAGAAGTGACTCAAAACTCCAGAACTCCCTGCACCACACAATGTCCCCTTTGGGTTTTGTTTGACAGTGTAGCCCCTAAAGATGAAGTAAAGGATGATCAGTGGGTGTCCAACTCTATGGGTAACCTCCCTATTCCACCTCACAGTTCATTTTCACCTACAGTATGTTTGATGTAGGTTTTGGCTGCCACCAAGACAAAAAAAACCCCAAACCCTATTTTGTCACCATACTATGGCTTCTTTCTCAAATACAGGATGACTCCATCGGGGTGTCCTAAAGATAGGAAATATTTTGGTGTAAGTGTAATTTTGAAAATCATTGAAAGCCATGCAGGAGAAAAGTTTGACATCAGCGAGGAAGATTTAGGATCTCCTTGGTCCATCTCCACCATCAGAAAATCCATCATGTTGAGAGTACCCCAGAAATGTCCTGATTGCAGGAAATGGTTTAGCGACAGCTCAGATCTGGTCCAATGGTGACATCATCACACAGGCCTACACCTGCCTTGACTGCGGGAAAGGTTTTAGCAGGAGATGGCATTTTATCTGGCATCAATGGATCCATATGGGTGAAAAACCTTTTAAATGTTCTGAGTGTGGAAAGGAGTTTTCCCAGAGTTCCAATTTATCACAGCATCGCCACATCCACACAGGAGAAAGACCATATAAGTGTCTGGAGTGTGGGAAGGAGTTTACCCATAGTTCCTCATTATCACGCCATCACCGCTTCCATACAGGAGAGAATTTTTATCCTCGCACTCACTGCGGGAAAGCCTTCAACAGCAGCACCTCTTAGAGTAATCACCAACATGTGCACACTGAGGAAAAACACTTCATGTGTCCCCAGAGTGGGAAGGGCTTCACAAGAATCTCAGGTCTTACTGAACACCTACGGATCCATAGTGGTCAACGTCCCTACAGCATGTGTCCCGACTGTGGGAAGAGCTTTGCCAGGGACTCTGTGCTCATCAGGCATCGTGTCATCCACACAGGGGAGAAACCCTACTCCTGTCCCCACTGCTCCAAGAGCTTCAGGCAAAGCTCCCACTTGCTGAGACATCGGTGACTCCATAAGGGTGAACAAGCCTAAAGCTGCTCCCAGTGTGAGAAGAGTTTTAGCAGAGCTATGATCTCATCTCTCATCACCACACCCACTTCAGCTATCACCAGAAATTAAGGGGCCTAGTCAAGGTCAATCAATAAAATTTTACAAATGTGCAATGGAGCAATCCCTTGTGGCTGGTGGGGTACAAAGGGTTGCAGAATGCTTTGGGTGCTTTGTGGTTGGGACCCCCTCCCGAAAACCCCCTATCTTTTTCCCACCCTGAGGTGGGCATAAAACATTTTATAGCACAATGACAGAAGAGGTAGGAGATAGAGCTGACGGAGAAGCTTCAGTTTTCAGCTGACCATTCTCTTATCAGTAACTATAAACATTGAGTGTTATCAGTCCTAGAAGCAGACACTGTCTGAGAAATTTGCTCTTCATTTCAGCAAGTACAGATTTTTGCAAGAGACTGAACTGAAAGCAAAATTTCAAGACAGAAAATTAGCTTTATCTTGGCCCAAACAAGGACATTCCACCCATTATTCCATACCTTTTTTCATGCTCCAGTCATTACCATCACTTATCCCTAAATACACCTCTACACAAATTATTACTCTCTCTTTATACTGAAGCCTACTACGTTAATTTACTTTATGATTGTAGATGTTCATCTACTGTAGCAGACTCTTAAAATGAAGAAATGATTGCAGCAGTTCAAGTTCATGGTCCACAAACTGCAGGTTGCAGATGTTAACTTCGAGGAAGTTACTGGATGCCACTCAGTGAACCCTGTTTTGGTTTCATCACCACAACATTATCCTGAAAAAACACTCACAGAACACTGTTAATTTATGCAGCAATTCACATAGCAATTACTGCGGGGCATGAATTCACACTCTCCAAATTTCCATGCTCTACTGATTAAGCTAGCCATGCAAAAAATTATGTATTCTCACCTAGTGTTAGATTCCCTTGTGGTACACATTGTACTTCTCCATCTTCCATCATCACCCACCAAGTGTGTCCAGGCCCTTGAGTGAAAGGAACCCCACGAATGGTTTTGCCTTTGCCCAAGGCAGGAAAAACCAAAACTGTTTTCCCCAGCTGGCTCTTTTCATGCACCACAGACACTTTGTCCTCTTCTACTGTGTGTAGAAGGTCTGACTGAGCAGGACCAGCTCAATTGATGATGGAACCCCTGGTGTTAACTAACCAGGTGGCTTGTGCCAAGTGCTTGTCCCAGTTTTTAAAGGTTTCACCACCCATTGCCTTTAAGGTACTTTTTAACAGTACATTGTAGCTTTCAATTTTATCTGAGGTGAATGCATGATAGGGGATATGATATCCCCACTCAATACCACGTTCTTTGGCCCAGATACTTATAAGACTAATTTTTAAATGATTTCCATTATCTGACTCAATTCTTTCTGGTGTACCATGTCACCACAAGGCCCAGGATGGTGTTCTGGGCTGTGCCATGAGGAACAGGATATGTTTCCAGCCGTCCTGTACTTGCTTCCACTGTTGTTAGCACACAGAGCTTACCCTGGCAGATCTGAGGAAGTGTGACACAGTCGATGTGCCAGGCCTCCCCGTACCTGTATTCTGACTATCTCCCTTCAGACCACAGAAGTTTCAACCTTTTAGCTTGTTTAATTGCAGCACATATGTCACAATGGTGGATAACTGCACAGTAGTGCCCAAAGTTCAATCCATCCCTTGCTTACGGGCCCACCGGTGTATTCCATCCCTGCCTTGATGACCGGAAGTGTCATGGGCCCATCTAGCTAAAAACCAGTTCACCATTATGGTCCCAGTCCAGATCTCTTTGTAACACTTGAGCAGCCTCATCTGCTCTTTGGTTGTTTCAATGTTTGTCAATATTTTGATCTGAAGGTACGTGACACGCTTTTACATAAAGTTTCTCTAACCTAGCAGCAGAGCAGTGTCTTTCCACAGTTGCCAGTTGTTTTGCTTCCACAGCTTTAACCAGCCCCATAAGGTATTTGCTACCATCCTTGAGTTAGTATAAAGTCTCGGTCACTTTTCTTTTTCAGCAATGTCCAAAGCCAATTGGACGACATTCACCTTTCCAAACTGACTTGATTCACCATTTCTTTAATCTCTTTTTGCAACTAGTCATGTAGGATTCCTTAAAGCAGCTGTCCACCTTCAATGGCCTCCTACCAGATGACAGGATACATCATGAAAAGAGGATATTTTTTCATTCTCTAGTATTTGGTCATATTGTGGGGGTTCTTCAGCCTGTTTTACTTTTTCTGGTGGCATTCCAAAGTGTGTGCCTTCTGGCCAGTGAGTTATTTTTTCTACAGTTCCTGGATGATCGTCTTCCTATCCTAGCTCTCTGTGACAGTAAAGCAATCCATTTACTCCAGGTAGCATCGGCAGCATGATGGGAATGTGATGTACTCCACCTGTGTACATAAAACCCAGTAGAGGTAATCGTGGCACCAGGAGGAGCTGTGCCTCAGTACCAGTCACTTCTGAAGCAGCTCTAACTCCTTCTTATGCAGCCAGTGTCTCTTTTTCAGTGGCTGTGTAGTTGGCCTCAGAGCCTTTTTAGTTTTGAACCCAAAATACCAGAGCTCAACCTCGAGTCTCTCCTGGAGCTTTCTGCCAGAGGTTCCATGTAGGGCCATCCCCTCCATCTGCGGTGTAGAGAACATTTTTAGTGTCTGGCCCTGTAGGGCCATTGCCTGCACAATCTCCTGTTTAATACTCTCAAAAGCGGCTTGTTGTTCTTAGCCCCATTTAAAGTCGTCCTTCTTCCAGGTAACTTTGTAGAGAGGTTTCACAGTCTAAGTCTAACCAGGAATATGCATACCACCTGGCTGCCTTTGATTCCATCTCATACTGAAGTTCTAGTATGTCCGGCACAGCAGCGCTTAGTGGTGGAGTAACCTCATTCAGGGCACGATAGTCCACTGTCAGCCTCCACTCTCCATTAGGCTTTCGCACTGGCCATACAGGACTGTTGAAGGGTGAGTGAGTCTTGCTGATCACTCCTTGGCTCTCTAGTTGCCGGATCAGCTTGTGAATGGGGATCACAGCATCTCACGATATTGTCTTCAATGAAGTGGCAGTTGGCACCCGGTGGTTTATAGTTCTCAGCAAACCCACTACAAAGGATTTGTCTGAAAGGCCAAACAAAGCATGCAGCCATTCTCCATCCTCAGTCTTAATAGCTGCAGTACCAAAGGACCACCGGTACCCTTTCGGGTCCTCGAAATCACCTCCCTTGAGGTAGTCTATGCCAAGGATGCACGGAGCATCTTGACCAGTCACTATCGGGTGCTTATGCTATTTTATTCCAGTGAGGCTCACATCAGCCTTCACAATAGTCAGTTCTTTAGATCCCCCTGTCACTCCAGAAATAGTGACAGAGTCTGTCCCCTTCTGATTCGATGGCATTAGTGTGCACTGTGCACCAGTGTCCACCAAGGCTTTATACTTTTGTGGCTCTAATGTGCCAGGCCATCGAATCCACACAATCCAATAAATTCGGTTGTCCCTTTCCTCCACCTGGCTGGAGGCAGGGCACCTCTAAGCTTGAGCACATACAGCATTGTCAGTATGTGCATTACTGGAGTTTGCATCCCCAGTACTCACTCCTGATGTACAGGGATCTTGAGTCACCAGCATATTTGAATTGGGTAACTCCACATTGGAGACTTGGGCAGCCATCTTTTTAGAAGGACCTCCTTTCGCCTTCGTCTTATTCAGCAACCTATGTACTTGCTCCTCTAGGACAGTAGTAGGCTTCTGATCAAGCTTTTTCATGTCCTCTCCATACTCCCTCAGGAGTGCCCATAGGATTCCTCTTGCTGAAGTCTGTTTCTCTTGATTCCATCTCATAGGAGGGTGTCTCTTCTTAATGGCTTCAGTGTGGGGTTCTCCTTCTGTCTGAGGAAAAAGGGATGAATACAGTTTCTCAGATTGTCCCTTTATAGCTGAGACCCAGGCCCGACAAGGGGCTGTGACAGCATCTTCACGTTCTCGTACTGTTTTAATCACATCACCCACAGTTACAGCCACATCTGCAGGAACCCATAGCATTACTGATAGTGTATGGTTAAAAGGTGTTGGTGCAGCGTGCACAAACCTTTGCATCATGGGTTTAGGGCACGATACGTGATAAGGATCTTCAATGTCATCAGCATTATAGATCACGTCCCGTACAGCCAATTCTTCCAGATACCTGATGGCTTTTTCAAGTTTGTGTGCTTTGACCTGTGGGCAGTCTATTTCCTCTTTGTAGGGATATCTCTCCCTTACAGCTGCCAAGAGTTGTTTCCATAGGCTGGTGGTTCCAACCTTTTCCCCAAATGCCCGATCAATACCTGCATCTTTGGCCAGGGATCCCAACTGTCTGGCTTCCTTCTGAGTTAATGTTATGGTAGCAGCCCCTTCATTCCAGCATTGGAGTAACCAAGAGAGAGGTGGTTCACCTGAAAAACGGCTGTAGTCTTTTCTCAGAGTACGCAAGTCTCTCATGGAATAGGACTGAGCAGATTCTGAGTCTGAGTCCTCCTCAGATGACTCTGCTTTAGAGTCTCTTCTAGCTGCTCTGTGAGGAGAGGCAGTATCCTCTATCTCGTCTATCACTTGGTCGTCTCCTTCAGACTTGGAGGGGTGAAGGCTCGTTTCTGATTTCCATTGTTTTCCTTTTCTCTTAGTTACAGGGTCAACAAGTAGCTGTGTGGGCTGAGGGGGAGAGGCTGTGGTATCTGCAGCAGTAGCAGCAGCAGGGCTCGCTTTCTGAGCAGCAGCAGTGTCTGTGGGGGTAGAGACAGCAGCTGCAGCTGTAGCAGAAACACTGGCAATGCTCACCAGCCGTATCTGAGTTGTGCCCTTGTGTGAGGGGGGGGGCGAGAAGCGGCTGCGGAGGCGGGAGTGGGGGTGCTCTCTGTACGAGGAGCAGCTCTCACTCTCCAAACAGCAACTCTCGGCCTCCGAAAAGGCATGCTCAGTCTCATTATTGTGGTTTTTGTGTTTCTCCTCACCACTATATGAGAAAAATTAACAACACCCACCAGAAGATTGAGAAATGAAATGCTATTGTTACTAAAATCTGGGGGAGTCAGCCCAAAATACGATGGAATGGTATAATTTCCCAAATTAAAACTGGGAGTGTTATTACCAACCAAATTTTGTATCTCTGTATGAAACACTACTACACCATGCACCATGATATATATCAGTATTGAGGACCATATTGCAACAATGGTTCTTAAGCAGCTCTTCCGAAAAACAAACCACAAAGTAACAGCAATTCCAGCTGCAAAAAGACAGTTTGCATACGCTAAATACCAGAGGTACAGAATGATTGGTTTAATCTCCAACCCTGTGAAATTTCCAAAGAACAAGATCTGATTCCAGCTCATCAATGCCATTCTTTCTGCTGGAGTTGGAATTCAAACTATTCAGGCAAATTAGTCAAAATTTAAATTGGACTTGAGCCAATTAGCTCGTGCCCCACGCAGCGCGCCAATAAATCTGTCACGGTTTAACACTGGCCCGGCGATTAAACCGAGTGACACATGCTCTCTATTAATCTCTCTCTCCTCCTTGATAAGAAAGAAGAGAGAATAAGGGAGAGAGACTTATGGGTTGGAGGCTAAACCAATCTACTTTAATGAAACAATAATGGTAAATAGGAAAAAAAAAAAGAAAAATGCTATATATATATATATATATACACAAATATACAGGAGAATGAATATCAGAGTCCTTCCCCCTTTCCCCCAACAATTCTCACGCAAACCAAGGCTGCAGGGCAGCCCTGGGGAAGTCCAGGCTGGACACACAGGAGGCAGGAGCACAGGCAGGCAAACGGACTGGAGGTGTAGGCTGGCACGGATCAAGACCACAGGCAGATGAATGGATGGGATCCTTCCAAGATGCTGCGTGAAGGCAGGCAGGCAGGCAGGCAAACAACCGGGCAGGGCAGCGGGCAGGGCAGCGGGCAGGGCAGCAGGCAGGCAGCCAGCCAGGCAGCCAGCCAGCCAGGGAGGCAGCCAGGCAGGCCAGGAGCTTCTGCTGGTCTTTTATAGTGCTACAGGTGAGACCAATTAGCTGTTAAAGGGGGGTGGTACCCAGCACTTCTGCTGGTGATCTCAGGTGAGGCCGATCAGCTGGTAAGGGTGTGGCTCGGTCCTCGAGATCCCCCAACTCCATACCGAGGATGACGCACATGGGATGGAAAACTCCATTTGAGAAACTTGCTGTCAACCCCAGCAAGTTCAACCATCCACAAGAAACTCAGAAAAATCACCTTTATCCTGGCCCAAACCAGGACACTATTCTAAATCTTTGAACAGAGAGACAGCTGGATGCTGCAGGTATCTTTTGCTGCTGTTTTGATGGAGTGCTCTGAAGTACTATGTTTCTGTCTCTCTCTAAATGGGATATTTCCCTAGGGGTTTGGTAGCATCTCCTTTGGGCAGCTATCCCAGTTGTGTAACACACAAAAAATTCCTGGTCAAATTATCCCTGTGTTTGAGATAGAAAATGTAATGGTATCAGTTAAGAATTGTACAAGTTACATGAATGCAGAAAGGGAGTGAAATACTTGCCTATAGAAGTATTTAAATAGGATATGTATAAACATGTGGACACCTCATGAGCAGATGGTGAATTTATTTTTTTACTTTCGGGCATCATTTTTTACTTTCAGCTTTGCTGTCTAAGCAGGATGCAGGGCCGCTACTGTTGCAGTGTGTGTTTAGGTGTCTCTTGTGATCCAAGTAGAGGCAGCCATACAGGGTTCTCTACCCCAGCAGTGGAATAAGGAAGGATGGAAGCTTTTTCTGCCCCCAGCAAGAGCGTTGCTTTGCTATTACAAATGTAATGACAAATCCTGCCTAATAGTCATCATAGATGTGTTTTAAGCACTGGAGTTACAGTGGGGAGGGGTAAAGGGCTGTGAGGGCTGTCAGGGTGTATGGTAGAGGTGAGGGGGGAGTGTGGGACCAGGAGGGACAGGGGATATTTTGCTCCAGGGAGTCTGTGTGAGTGTATCAAAGCTGATGTATAGGTCAAAGCAGATATTGGATGTGTAAATGGGTGTTTAAATGCTTGCTGGCTTGCTGACAGACACCAGTCCTCCAGCAACTGGAAACAGCATGTGAAGCAGCCAAACAAACTCTCTATTTTGGACCTTTAGAAACCAGACGTTCCCCATTACTCAGCTGCACTCTATGTTCTTTTTTTGTCCTCGTGTAACCAGAAGCAGCCAGACAGTCAGCTGCTCACTGTTCTCTGTAGTGAAATGAGGCAACCAGGTGCCACTAATTGCCAGGTAGTGGGCATGAGCTTGTTAAGTCCACCTGTGCCTGATTAGGGTGGGCCCCAACTGCACATGAGCAGGATTAGGGGGCCAATAAAAGGTGAAGCCTGGAGCACAATCTCACTCAGCTCATTCCTGAGCAAGCCAGCAGATAGGTTAGCTGATTGCAGAGCAGTAGCTCTGAGCCAGGCTCGGCAACCCTGAGGGCAATAAACTCAGAGCACTATTCGTGAGTTTCTGCTGGAACGCCTGTTTGGACCTTGGAGCGCCTTGCCCTAAGAGAGTTTTGTCTTGCAACAGTTCTCTCTTTTGGTCCTCCAGCAATAAGGTAAGGTGGGGCTTAATGGATAAGAGGTAATGGAGAAATTCTGATTGGACAGAAGAAGTTCATTTTTTCACCATGTGGACAGTAAAAGATGGGAATGGTCTCCCAGGAGACGCGGTAGATTCCTCCCGTTGTAGAAAGTGTTAAGACATCGAATCCATAGTATTATGTAGAGGGAAGGACCAGATGGTCTTTGAGAGCCCCTTCCAACACGAGTGATTAAATGAATCTATGAAATAAGAGAGAAAATTGACAGGTTTGGGCGAAGATCAGAGGATCTCCCACATGGTGTGTTTCTATGCTCAGGGGACACTGGGGGCTCTTAAATTTTGAACTTTCAGTTTGTCCGATTTCCGGAGACTCATTTGTAGTTTTTCGTTAAAAAGATGGCCAACTTACGGTAACAAAATGGCCGGCTTCCGGAGACTCGTTTGAAGTTTTCCGGTAACAAGACGGCCGACTGCCGGAGACTCATTTGTAGTTTTTTCGGTAAAAACACGGCCGACTTCCGGTAACAAGATGGCCGACTTCCGGAGACTCATTTGTAGTTTTTCGCTAAAAAGATGGCCGACTTCCGGTAACAAGATGGCCGACTTCCGGAGACTCATTTGTAGTTTTCCGGTAACAAGACGGCCGACGTCCGGTAACAAGATGGCCGACTTCCGGAGACTCATTCGTAGTTTTCCGGTAACAAGATGGCCGACTTCCGGTGACTCATTTGTAGTTTTTCCCTAAAAAGATGGCCGACTTCCGGAGACTCATTTGTAGTTTTCCGGTAAAAAGATGGCCGACTTCCGGTAGCAAAATGGCCGACTTATGGAGACTCATTTGTAGTTTTTCGCTAAAAAGATGCCCGACTGCCGGTCAATGGTTTTGTATCTTCTTATATTCAGTGCGTGGCAGTGTGTATTGCGGTGTTCAATTCTTAGCACGCATCGGATTGTTTCGTTTTTGGAGACAGCGCATCTGACACGTAGGACCAATCGTAACCCTGTTACGTGAGGTAACAAGGGAAAAGTGTGAGTTTGCAGAAGTGAACAGCAGGGTGATTTGGAATTAACAGAAGAGGCTTAACAAAAGGTTTTGGATTTACGATCCTCACAAGTAAGAAGAGGTCTCAAACCTATCTGTAAACGGGTTACACAGAACTTGGAGCCCAGGGTAGAAAATTACCAGAAGCAGAAAACAACTCCACTTTGAGAGTTATTAATGTTATATATTACTGGGACTCAATATTCTGTTAATAGTTTAATTTAATTAATAAAATTGCAATAAGCAAAACAGCGCTGGGTGCGTGGGGAGTCTCCGCTCCACTCGCACACATGCCTTAAAGTTTAATCTTTTATCTTACATTCCAGACCTTAATACATATTCATAACTATTCTAGTACATATTCATGACTGTTCTAGGAATAGGCTGGATTATGTTTATTAGTTCTTGGGAGAAGCAGGCCTTCAAAGGCGCATGCCCACTTTATCTCTGGGGATCTTTTTGACTCCCATCTGGTGGTCGTTGGATGAAGTCAGCGTCTGCCTCAGTTTCCCCTCTCACTACCCTTCGATTCCGCACATGCGCTCCTTCGCTTTTTCCTGTGCAACAATCTGCAGTCAGCAGTAAAACCAGCTTAAATTGCAACGCTGTGTGGTGAGCAGCAAAATCATCTTAGATTAGCAAAACAGGATGTACATTGTAGTGTTTTCAGGGTACAGAAACTGTGGATGTTTTGTTTCTTGTTCCCTTAAGCTTTGTAGTTACACAAAGAACAGTTATATTTCATTTTAATGAATTCCTACGTTTGCATATTTCACAATGTTGAAGACAGATATATTATTAGTACTCTCAAAGTTGGATTAGCAAACACTTTATAATTATTTAACATGAATTCACAAACACATCTACTACATTAGCACGTTTTTGGGCTGCGCTAGAACTAGAACAACTCACAGTAGTATATAAAGCGGCTCTGTCTGCCATAATTCCTATCATACAATGGGTCAAATATATTCAAGATAGAGCCAAAGTGGGAGGCTATGGTGTGGCTGCCTTCCACTAGCAGCTAGCCACTGCCCCCCATGAATAATCAAGAAGGAAACCCTGATTTTGCACTCAAAAATAAATCTTTAATGAGGTTTGGAAAAAACTTGGATCTATTAACTCACCCTGAGACGGAGCACATTTGGTTTACTGGGAGATCAGCTAAGTATGTAGGAGGAAAAAGGCTCGTGAAAGCAGTAGCTTACCCTCCCCATTCTGAGAAATTTTTTTTTAAACCATGAGAGAGTGCAAAAGCAGCCAATATGCTGAATTGTCCAGGCAGATATTTTAGGCAACCACCAGTAACATGTCTAGGGGAGATAGTTTAGGCAGCCCTACGATCTGCGACTTGAGCCCCAGCCAGGCCCTGGTTTCGGTCGTTAGGGGGCATAAGACCAGATGTTTTCACGTTAAGAAAAACGCAAGTCCTTTGGACTAGCAGCAGCGGGATACTAGAAAAACTGGACCCTTTCTGGCGTCCTCACCTACAAGAGGACGCACCATGTAGGCTTTCCCAACTGCTGGGAAGGGTTCTCCATGTCCTCATAACAACCAGGGCTCCCCAGCAACCGCAGATCCAGGCAAAGTCGAATCATTACTTCGGCAATCGGCGACACGTCTTTCTTACTCGCTATCGCTGTGTGCGTATAGTAACAATTAGATGAGTTGCTGTGTTTTGCTTTGACTTTGCTATCGCACTTCAGTTTTTTTTTTTGTTTCTGCACTTGTTCTCTTATAATTTATCAGTAAATATAAACTAATTTCTTTATTTGGGTGCCTGTGTCTTTTGCGCTGACCCTGCCCATCTGGCAAAGTATCATATTAAGTAGAAGACCTATATAGACCTCAGGACACTCTCGACTGTTCTTGAAATCTAGTGAAACCGATGCCACGTGAAACACTAAGGACAGACTAACAGAAAAGCAGCGCAGCAAGCCCCTCCCCCTTGAGAGCCAGATAAGTCCACAGGACATGGAGACAGCAAAATGAAAGCTGAATTTCAGGAACTAGAGTTCCATATGGAGACCAGGAAGCAAATGGATCAATTTATTTGGGGATGGCAGCAAACCATCAGAACTTCAGGTTCAGATGAAAAAACCAGTGAAATCAAAGGCACATGCAGAAGAGCCAAGAGACCAATCACCCTGGGGTAAGATGCATTTTAAAGAAACCCTTTATACAGTGGGGTGGGTGCACATCATGCGGACAGGTAGCGAGGTATTAAAAGGCAGAGATAAAATACACCAACTCTGGGGCCGAGGGAGAGTATGAACTGCGCTTTACTGCCAGGGGCAAAGACCACATCCAGCCACACCCAGGGTCCTCTCCAAGGAAGCACTCAGAAAGAGATGGGGGTCCAGTCTCCCCCTCAAGACTCTGCCAGAGGGTCTTCCCGGACTCTTCTTCAACATTGTTGCCCATCAGAGCCCTCTCATTCAGGGCACCGCTCCTTACGAGACCATCCTCACGCCGCCCCACACCCTTCGATCTCTGTGGTGCTCTTTTTAGCTCTCTTACTGAGACAGAATCCTTCTTCAGGCTCTCTTTGCACCCCAGAACTCTTCCTTCATTTGTTGTGATTTGTTGTGATCAAGTCTGGTCAGTCCCTCAGCCCCCGAGGACATCTGTACATCAACTGAACACATAGAGTTTTTCCTCGTGTCCCAGAGCCGCCTTTTACCTCTCTCACAGCACCCTTCTCTCACCACTACACCTCCGGAGGCCAACCTCACGCCTTCCTCTCGGCGTCCCACAGCCACCTTCCAGCTCTGTTGCGCATTTTACGCCTTTTTCGCTCCACGAGAACCTCTTCTGACGCCGTCTGTCATTCGGTTCCCAACATCCCAGGGACACCTGTACTCTATTAAAATCCCCTCCAGACTGCTGCTTGTGCCCCTCAGCTTTCTCCAGTGTCTTCGATCCAAAAATGACCCCTCTAACAGAATGCTGCGTTCCAGCTTGCCTCTAGTGCACTTCTAGCTTTGTTGCAGAGCTCTCACCCCTCTGAGTCTTTCAGGAGACTTTGTGAGTCCGTATCTGTGACCCACCGCACTTGTTCTTTCCTCTTTTCTGTCTAATACAAGCCTCCAACGACCTTTACTCTGTTAAGGTTCCCTTTGGGTTGAATTCTTACCTGGTCATGTCGCTGAAGTAACAAGGAGAGAGAAAAAACCCAAAATTCCTCAGCCGGCATCACGGAGTTTCTCTGCTTGTCCCACAAACTGAAGAAAGAGGAGAAAACTGACTGCTTCTCCTCTGGCTGCTTTTATACCTTCTGGTAATCGCCACCTCCCCTTCCCCAGGGGATTGTGGGAAAAGCTGTGGGCGGTGCCTGTGGTATATAAGCCACAGTCTTTGGCCAGGGGCTTCAGTCAGCTCTTGGGCTTCTCTGAGATCAGAGCTCTCCTACTCCTGGAGCTGACTGCAGCTGTTGAGCTGTCTGGGCTGTTTGGGAAGACTTTTTAAGGTAAGAACTTTAAAACCACCAAAAGTTAGAGCTCTTTATAGCAAGAATATGCTTGCATGCAAATTTTTTTTTCTATTTATTACTTTTTTTTCCTATTTATTACTTTTTTTTTTTTTTAATGCAGTTGTTGAAGAGGAACCTTAAAACTGCAGGAACATGCTAGCCAGAAAACGTGGTTTCGTTGCTGGACATAAATTTAGACCCACAGCCCTCTGAAAGCTAAGTACAGGAACTTGGTTGCAGAGGGGCTGAGGCTTGGAGTTCCAGGAGGGATTTTGAAGAAGGCATCTGGGAGAGGGCTGTCTACAATTAGCCCCCTTTGAGTGGGTGAACAGAGCATGTTAGTTTCCAGCACAATGCTAGGGTGGGCAGGGCAGCTCCAGCCTTGGTGTGTGGGGTTGTGTATCTTGTGTTGTCTGTCTTTGTCTTAGAGCTTCCTCCAGTCTTGATGGTCTTCTGCGTGTCCTCACAGAGCAAGTCTCGCATCTTGGGCATTATCCCTGCAAAGCCTTTCCTGATCAGCACGGTACTGATCAGCAGCATGTTATTCTGCACAAGGAGTTTAAACTGCAGATCGGTCTCTTGACTTGGAAGTTTCTTGATGGTTGTCTTCCGCAATGTCGTTCTCAATTGCATTGTCATCTGATCTCTGTCCACCAAGTTTCCCTGAGGGGGACTCATTCCCCACATCCTTGCATCCTCAGGTCTTGAAGGCGGCTTCTCGGGCATCCGTCGCTTCATTCCCTCTCTTTGCAGATGGATCGCTCTAGGTCTTATTGCCCAAAAGTCTTGGATTCCAGAGTCCCTCTTCTTGCTGCGAGTTTTATCTTGAGCTCAAGTCTTGTGACTCACGTGGCTGTGTCTTGGGTCAGTCTGTGCCTGTGAGTGTTCGGCTTGGAGCTGCCCTGCCTGCTGTGTAGGATCAGGGGCCACAGAAGCACCACAACCTGACCAACTCGGTCGAGTGGCGGTGCGGTAACTTGCGTAATCCTGTTTTTCAGATCCTGCAAGTCAAGGATGAGCAAGAAATGGATGGAGGAGGAGACAAGGGAACCAGCTGAAGGTTAGTCAGGGTGTGCAGTTGGTGGCAAGCTGCCTCCCTTGGCTACCTGACCACATTATGGTTTGTTGTAATTTTGAAGGTGGAAGCAGCGAGCGAAGCGGGATACGGACACCAGAGGTGGCTGTGGCAAGGTGAGCAATGGCCGGTGGGCTGGAGGAGCAGTTATTCTCAGGTGTTGTATTATTGGTTGGTCATGAGCATCCCTTGTTGTTTTGTGGGGTTTTTTTTTTTGTTTTTCAGGTGCTCTCCTAACCCTCATCGTGGTACCCCAAAGAGATGGCAGACAGATGGGCGAGGGGCAAAGCTAATGGAGCAGGAGATAGATGTCACAGTGGCCTGGGTGTTGTTGGAGGCAATATCTCAGCGTGTGCCTTTTGCCTTGACTTTTGCAGTTGTCACACACAGTGCTGGAGTGACAAAGCCATGTCTTGAGGAACAGTTGGAGAAGGTGAGATGGCTGTGTGCAGAGTCGTTCACGTGTTTTATATCAACTCGGTTAAATGTTTCCTCTTTTTTTGCAGGCGGTGTGCCTCCTACTATTGAGAACAGATGACCCTTAGAGGTGAGGTGGTACAGGGGGGGTTCATGGAGCTCGTGATGATCAATCATCAGAACAGTAACTCTCTCTTGTACTTTTTAGGTGCCCAAAGCAGTGGTGTAGATAGGATTGAACTCTGGATCAAGAAGGGGAGAAGAATGCTGTGGGACTCTTCTGAGGCCTCTTTTTTTTTGTAGTGTAAGTGTTTGGAGATGGCTGAAGCGGTCCTAACGAGTGACATGGATTCTGGTTTTTTTTCCTTTTTTTTTTTTTTTTTTTTTTTTTCTGATTGCAGATGGTGTACTGAAGGAACATGCCTGTCACGGAGTGGTGTTTGCTGCTGGACATAGATTCCGAACCCCAGCTCTCGGAAAGATAAGTCGAGGGACTGAATTTTTGGGGGGCTGAGGTTGGGAGCTGCCGGAGGGATTTCGGAGTTTGCTTTCTGGGAGAGGGCTGTCTGGGAGTAGCCCCCTTTGCGTGGATAAACGGAGCCAGTTAGTTTCTAGCACGATGCTACTGTGGGCAGGGCAGCTCCAGCCTTGGTGTGTGTTTTGTGTTGTCCATCTTAGTCTTAGAGCTTCCTCAGGCCTTGATGGTCTTCTGTGTGTCCTCACAGAAAAAGTCTCGCATCTTGGGCATCATCCCTGAAAAGCCTTTCCTGATCAGCACGGTGCTGATCAGCAGCATCTTTTTCTTGTGTGACAAATGTAAACCATAGATCGGTCTTTCATCTTGGAAGTTTGTTGATGATCATCTTCTGAAACATCATTGCCACCTGCATCAGCATCTCTAGTCTTAGATTTTCCAGAGTGGAAATCGATCGCCACGTCCTTGTGTCCTCAGGTCTTGAAGTCCATGTTTTTTGGCATCCATCGCTTCATTTCCTAGCTTCGCAGTCATATTGCTGTAGGTCTTCTTGCCAAGCAGTCTTGGATGCTGGAGACATGCTTCTTGCTTGGTGGTCTCTTGACATAGTTTCATGGTTCACAGGGTTGTGTCTTGGGTTTGTTTGAGTGTTTGGTTTGGAGCTTCCCTGCCTGGAGCTGTAGGGTCAGGGTTTGTTGGAAGAGCCCTAAGGGAATATTCCAGCTGTTGAACAGCATTTCAGTAACTTGCATAATACTGTTTTTCAGAAGCTGTGTGACAAGGACGAGCAGGAAAAGGCTGGAGGAGGAGAGAAAGGTGCCACCTGAATGTTAGTCAGTGTTTGGTGTTGGTGGGGAGGTGCTTTCAATATTTTTTAGAATCTCTGAGATTAGTTGGATTTATTTTTTACAGATGCACAAGTCCAGGACGTGGAACAAAAAGCAAAGCAGGTGGGTAGCTGAATGTCATAGCAAGGCTTGGTAAAGTCTGTCACAGGGCAGGTGGATGTAGTTGCTCTGAGTAGCATTAATGGATTTTTTTTTTTTTTTTTTTTTTTTTAGGTTGCAAAGCTGTGTAGAGCAGGCAGTTCATCTCAATGGGACAAGACATTTGGAAGGTGAGCACTGTGAAATTGGCTGCTGGAAGTGTTAAATGTTATGAGTAGTATTGAAGTAAAAAAACATTACTTGTGTGTTTTTCCAGGTGGTGCCTCGGCATCCAGTTCAGACTAAAACGTCTGAGGGGCATCTGGTGAAGGATTAAGGTAAAGGAGATTGGGCAATTCTCTGGGAGGGTTTTGTTAGAAGCAGCAGTATATTACAAATTGCCTTGCTCTTTGCAGGTGCCCATTGAGGTGTCAGGAAGTACACCCATCAGGTGCTTAAGGTGAGATGCTAGTAAGCACTTTCAGTGAGTAAGATCAAAGTCCTTGACCACTCGCTAAAGCATTTTCCTTTGTTTTTGCAGATGCTGTCCTGGCCATTGTTGGGCTTGGCTGAGCGTGTGAGGTGAGGTGAGGTGGAGCGGTGGGAATGACGAGGATCATTTTACAGAGCAGAGCAGTTATTTTTTCTCTTGGTCTTCTAGGTGACAGAAGCACGGTGTCTCCAAGGAGCGTGTCGTCTGAGGAGGGTGTGCTGTGGGAGCAGTCGGTGTCAGTAGACAGGACGCCCTAGGATTCTGCACGGTTTATGGAGAACAATCTTCGGGGAGACCATCCGAACCTGCGCCTTTTCATCTACCAAATTTTATTTCCATGGCAGCGCCATGTTGTATTTCATCTGTGCCTCCTTCAGGGTTTCAGTCTCAAAGCCCATCAGGTAAGAAATGTGTTGTTCTGGTCTTTGGTTTTGTAGGGCTCTGTATCTGCTGTTTGGCAGTATACTGACTTTGTACTGTATGTCTCCAGATATATATTGTACGCGTGATTAGTTCTCAGTGTCTTGCAATGCTTTGTGGCCACGTGCCACAAAGGTGCTAAGTGCTGTGGCTTCAGTCCCTCCTTGTATTTCTGTATCAGAACATTTACTGCATTGTACGGTATGGCTCATGTTGGTGTCGTGCCGTACTTGACCTGGTGTCGCGCCGTACTTGACCTGGTGTCTGAGTTGTTACTCTATTTTTTTACTCAAGTGCACCAAAATAGTCTGTATTATTGTCTGTGGTTCCATTGGTGTTTTCCATGTGCAGTTGTATTGTTCTGTGAAGCCTTATTTATGTGTTAGGGTGGCTTTGTTACAGCATGTTGTACTGTATTAGATTACAATGCCCTACATTTGAGTGCTTATTTGAGTTTTTGTTGCACTGTCTTGCTATTTAATCTAATGGCGTCTGAGTCTGTAGTGCACTACATTTGCCTGTATGGGACTATTAGTGTGCCAGTGAGCCTATAGCATTGTAGAGGACTAGGTACACGACCCGGTGTTGCAATGTACGTGAAGGATTGATTTTGCATAGCTTTTTATTTGAATATGTATTTGTACTGCGTTACTTCATTGTTTGACTTTGTACAGCCCTACTTTAGAGTTGTAGGTTTAGTCAGTAGTGGCTTTTGTTTGACTTTGCGATGCCTTGCAGTTTAATCCTAATTTGAGTCTGTGCTGAAATTGAGTTTGTGTAGTTGTAGTACTTGACGGAGTCATTTAAGTATTTGCCTGTAAGTAGTCTGTAATGCAGACTTAAGCAGAAGTCTGTAATGCCTTCTTTGTCTGTCTTTGTGTATAGTCCTGAATATTCGTTTACCTCCCCGTTGGACTCTGTACTTGAATACGTACTGTATTTTCTATAACGGTTTTTGACTGCATTGTGAGCGTACTCGTGTGTAATGTGATGGAACTGGCTGAAATTTACCGAGTATAGCATAGTCACAATCTAGTGGCATGCATTGCCACTGCATGTGTATTGCTTTGTAATGATGTACTTGCCACCAAATAGTGTGTTTATTGCCTCACACTGCTATACTTTGGTGTTGCCTGGTACTGTTGTCCTTGTATTACCTTGTACTCAAATGTGTATTGCCTTGCAATGATATACCTGTGTATACCTGTGACCACTGAAAACTTTGGCTGTCCCCTTCTTGTCATTGTGACCCTGTCTTTCTACTTCTCCCTCTATGGATATGGCCTTCTTTTTTCCCAGGCCATCTCTCTTTCGCGCTCTCTTTCGCGCTCTCTTTCGCGCTCTCTTTCGCGCTCTCTTTCGCGCTCTCTTTCGCGCTCTCTTTCGCGCTCTCTTTCGCGCTCTCTTTCGCGCTCTCTTTCGCGCTCTCTTTCGCGCTCTCTTTCGCGCTCTCTTTCGCTTTGACTTTTGCAGGTGCCACACAAAACCACCCGTTGAGGAGTGGTCAGAGAAGGTGAGGTGGTTGCGGGCTGGCTCATCCAGAGATTTTACTTCGACTCGGTTAAGTGCTTCCCTTTGTTTTTGCAGATGCTGCACGTGCCACCTTTGGGGGGGGGGAGAGCGCTGGAGGTGAGACGGGATGGTAACGGGAATTCTGTGTCTCCTGGTATTTGAGGTGCCAGAAACGATGGTGGCCATAACGTGTGGAATGAGAAGGTGAGCACGGCAAGTCGGGGGTTATGAGGAGCTTGTGGAAGAGCTTGGTATTTAGCTGACATCATATTTCTGGTGGCACTGCCGTTTGTTATTGCAGATGACGAGGAGGAACTTTGTGGTTTTGGGAAGATCCCTGTCAGCCGATGTGGGTTACTTTTCTGTCCAGTGCTTCAGAGCCCCAGCTCTTTGAAACCTAAGAGAAAGGGAGGACGGTTGGGGAGGGTCTGTGTAGAGGGGTCAAGTTTAGGAATTGCTGGCTCGGGTTTTAAAGTTATTGTAGGGGAGCGAGCTGTCCAGAAGCAGTGCCCTTTGCGTGGCTGATGGGAGCCTGTCCATCCCTGGCACGATGCTAGCAAGTTCCAGGAACTGTATGAGCACTGGAGGTGAGTGGTAGTGCAGGGCTCGTGGAGCTGGTGTCTTCTCTCAAGAACAACAATAGTTTTGTGACTTTTAGTTGCCCTGAATGACGATGCCTACAGCGTCCAACTGTGGAAAGCGTGGGCGAGTGGGACCCCGCAGGGCTCTTTTGCGAAGCTGGGACATTTGGAAGGGAATGGGGCTGGCCGATGTCGGACGTATTGCTGAATATTCTGGTAGGTGTGCTTATGTGTGTGCAGTTTTTTTCTTTGCTTGTTTTGGTGCGAGGTTTTTTCTTTTTTTTTTTAATGCAGATGGCAAAGGGGAAACTTGCAAGCTGAGGTTTATCCTAGGCTGCTCCTGTCTATTTTCCTGGCTAAACACTACTTTGGAGAGCCAGTCCTCTGAAAGATAAGTTGAGGGACCACTGGGGTAGAGGGGACAAGGCTGCTGGGAGTAGTGGAAGATGTTTTGAAATTAGTGTAGGGGAGAGGGCAGACTGGGAGCAGCCTCCTTTGGTCAGATGAAGCAAGTGGGTTAATTTCTGATGCGATGCCAGTGTGAGCAGGGCAGCTCCAGCCTTGGTGTGTGGTGTCATGTAGTTTGTGTTTTATGTGTTTGTCTTAAAGCTTCCTCAGGTCTTGATGTCCTCTCGGAGCAGGTTCCACATCTTGACCATCATCCCTGCAAGGCCTTTACTCATCAGCACAGTCCTAGTCAGAAGCATCTTCTTCTTGTGTGACAAGTTTTAAGTGTTGATAGGTCTTTAATCTGGAAAGCTTCCTTATTGTCATCTTCTGAAACATCATTGCCACCTGCATCAGCATCATCTCTGGTCATGGATTTTCCCAGAGTGGGACTTCATTCCCTACATCCCTGGCATCCCTTGATTCAGCCCCTCGTTTTGCTGTTGCATTGCTGTAGGTCTTCTTGCCCAACAGTCTTGGATCCCAGAGATATTCTTTTTGCTTGATGTTCTCTTGAGATCACGTCTCATGATCTGCTGGGCTGTGTCTGGAGCTGGTCTGAGTGTTTGGCTTGGAGCTGCTCTTCCCAGAGTTTGCTGGAAGAGTCATAACTGAATAGTTCATCTATTGAGCAGTATTCCAGTGACTTGTGTATCACCGTTTTTCAGATGCCATGTGACAAGGATGTACATGAAAGAGCAGGAGGAGAGAAGAGCACCATCCAAAGGTTACTCAGTGTTGAGTGTTGGAGTGAAGGTCCCTCTCCTGGCTTCCTGACTTCATTATGGTTTGTCCTTTTGCAGGTGAGAGCAGCCAAGGAAGCAGAATATCTGTTCCTGAGTTGGCTCTGGCAAGGTGAGCAAAGGCTGGTGTGCTGGAGGAGCAGTTATTTCTCAGGTGTTTTAGTGTCGTTGAAGGCATTGGTATCCCCTGTTTTTTTGAGTTTTCCAGGTGTCCTCCAAACCTGCTTTTGGCACCCCACAAGGATGACAGGCAGACGGGTGAGAGGATGAGGTAAAGGGGCAGGAGGTGGACATCTGAGAGGGCTGCCTTTTGTTGGAGGCACTACCTCAGCTTGTGCCTTTTGCTTTGACTTTTGCCACGTATTTTACATCAGGTCACTTAAAAGTTTCCTTTTGTTTTTGCAGGCGCTGCATGTGACACCTTTGGAACTGGCTGAGCGTTTAAGTTGAGTTGAGTTGGTAGCGAGGGGGTTCATGGGGCTGGTGACTTCTGATCAGCAGAACAGGAACTGTTCCTCTTGGTGTTTCAGGCGCCCCAAGCAATGGTGGCAATAGCGTTCAACTCTGGAACGAGAAGGCGCACGGTATACCATGGGGCTCCCTTGAGGAGGTGAATGCAGGGGAAGTACCTTGTGTTGGCTTAGGTGGGTCTTGTGCCAGCGCTGTTTGTGATCTGTGGGTTGTGTTTTTTCGTTTTTTAGGTATAGGGGATGAAGAGGAACCGTGCGACTGGAAGCACATCCCCGTCAAACAATGTGGTTTTCATTACTGACCATGATTTTGTTCTGCTCTTGCTCTTGAAGATAAGTTGAGGGCACAGGGGTGGGTGGGGAGGGGCTGAGCAGAGGATTCGAGGTTGGGAATTGCAGGTCGTGTTTTGAAGTTAGTGCAGGGGAGAGAGTTGTCTGGGAGCTGCCCCCTTTGAGTGGGTGAAGGGAACAGATTACTTTCCAGTATGATTCCAGCATGGGCAGGGCAGCTCCAGCCTCGGTGTGTGGTGTTGTGTGCTTTATGTTGTCAGTCTTTGTCTTAGAGCTTCCTCAGGCCTTGATGGTCCTCTGTGTCCTCACGGAGCGAGTCCTGCATCTTTGGGCATCCTCCCTGCAAAGCCTTTCCTGATCAGCACTGTGCTAATCAGCAGCAAGTTATTCCGCATGACGAGTCTAATTTGCAGATCGGTATCTTGACTTTAAAGTTTCTTGAAGATTGTCTTTTGCAACGTCATTCTCAATTGCATAGTTATCTGATCTCTGTCCATCCAGTTAAACACATTTAGTCGTAGCTGGAGCCTTCTTTTCTTGCATCTTGCAAATTTCTTGATAGGCATCTTTTGTAATCTTCTTTATGAACGAATGGGAATCTCTGGTTATAAATTTTCCACATTTGCAACATTGTCTTTGCATCCTTAGGTCTTGATGCTAGTCTTCTTGTACATCTGATATATAATTTTGAAGTCTAATTAATGTAACAGGAAGTGTTCTATGACACTTGATGTCACCATGGGGCCTCCTTGCCTCACCCCTGCATCCCTGAAGATCTTCTTGGCCAACTTCTTGGAGCCCAGAGTAAATCTTGTCGGAGTTTTCTCTTAATGTTTAATCTTGTAGTTTGCAGTGGTGTGTCTTGGGTTGGTCTGTGTTTGTGTGTTTGGCCTGGGGCTGCTCTGCCCAGATTGTGGACTAGGGGATAATGAAGAGCCTGGTCTCTGGTGACGTTTGCCTTGAGTTTTTAGGCCACAATTTTAGAGTGATCTTAGGTGGAGCAGCCATAGTCAGGCTGGGTGGGCAATTGCTTTGATGGTGTTTGAAGGTGATGGGACCTTCATGAGAGTGCAGGAGATTGACTCTCTCAGTATTTAACAGTTGTATGTGTATGGGTTTAAAGTTTTGGGGCTGTGTTTATTAATGGCATGAGGGTAGCAGTACACTTGGTGGGTTTCCTAACTAGGATTGAGATGTCTGGAATTGTCTGTCCATTGTTCAGCATTTCAATGACTGGTGTAATTCAGATGCAAAGGACAAATATGCGCTTGTAAGAAGAAATGAGGGAGCAGAGTGCAGTCAGGTCAGTCAGTGTGTAGTGCTGGAGGGATTGTGCTTCAGGTAGCTACCTGATTAGAGTGTGTGTTTAACTCATTTTGATGGTAGAAGGAGTAAGCGAAGTGGGATAGTCACTGAAGGTGACTGGCGTGAGGTGAGTGATGACTAGTGGGACAAAAGAGCAGTTATTTTTTGGGTGTGTTGTTGAAGTTAGAAGCATAAGTAGATGTTTATAGGTTCTATTGAGAATTTGAGGTGAGCTAGGGTAGTAGTGAGGACGAACGTGGAGCTGATGACTCCCTTCAAAGTATAACTGTCATTTTGTCCCTTGTTGTAGCTTGGGTTCTACAAACAATGACAGATGCAGTATCTGGTACTGAATGGGTACAGAGCAGGTGAGGGGAAGCCCACGATGCTAATCACAGAATTACCTCTATTAGAAAAAAACTTAAAGATCGTTAGAGTCCAACCTTTAACCCAACACTGACAAGAACTTAAGCCATATCCCTAAGTGATATTTCTATGTGACTTGGGGGGGGGGGGGGGGGGGTTAGGATTAGGGATGATGACTACTTCAAGGTATGGTGAAGGAAGTTGTTGCAGAAGAGGTTTTCCAACCCATAGGATTCTTTCAGATGCTTCCTGCTGGCACTCTGTTTTTTTTTTTTTTTTTTTTTTTTTTTTTTGATGAAGACAAGCCTGTTGACTGCAGAAATATACCAGTTACCTGATGTGCCTTTTCTTGAGGAAGGAATCTGATCCCTGGCCTGCTGCAAGCTAAGCTGGGAGACCAGGAACAACTGCCCTTCAGCATGAATATTGAGGAGATGGGAAGAGAGAGTCCAAAACAGAAATTACTCTCATTCAAAGATGTTGCATTTTGGAAACTCCCCATCAGAGCAGATCCCAAAAGAGTCTGTGGAAGTAACAAGCAACAAGACTCTTTCCTCCTTCAAAAAAAAGAGAAAGCCATGCTCAAGATGGAAGCACAACACATCTTTCTCAAGCTGATGGTGTTTCTGGCTTTGTGGGTCACAATTGCTGCAGCTGAGATGATGAAAATGCATTCCTCTGCACTTTTTGGTACATCCAGATATATTAACAAATCAGAGAGTCCTTTTTGGTAAATTTATATACTGCAGAAGGATTTGTTTGACTCCTGCAGTTTTACCCTCCCTTCTCTCCATCATCCTTCAAACATTAAAGCCAAAGAGTTATCACAGACATTTTTGTATCATAAATGTAAAAAAAACAGTTGTATAAAGTAAAAACTGCATTGTTTAGATGCTAACAGCCCCATAATGCTTTAGATCTCGTATTACCATGTTTAGTTATCTATTTGTCACGGTTTAACACTGGCCCGGCGATTAAACCGAGTGACAGGTTCTCTCTATTAATCTCTCTCTCCTCCTTGATAAGAAAGAAGAGAGAATAAGGGAGAGAGACGTATTGGTTGAAGGCTAAACCAATCTACTTTAATGAAACAATAATGCTATATACATATAAATATACAAGAGAATGAATATCAGATTCCTTCTCCCTTTCCCCCAACAATTCTCACGCAAACCAAGGCTGCAGGGCAGCCCTGGGGAAGTCCAGGCTGGACACACAGGAGGCAGGAACACAGGCAGGCAAACGGACTGGAGGAGTAGGCTGGCACGGATCAGGACCACAGGCACGTGAATGGATGGGATCCTTCCACGATCCGCGTGAAGGCAGCAGGTAGGCAGGAAAACAACCGGGCAGGGCAGCAGGCAGCCAGCCAGCCAGGCAGCCAGCCAGCCAGGGAGGCAGCCAGCCAGGCAGGCCAGGAGCTTCTGCTGGTCTTTTATAGTGCTACAGGAGAGACCAATTAGCTGTTAAGGGGGGTGGTACCCAGCACTTCTGCTGGTGATCTCAGGTGAGGCTGATCAGCTGGTAAGGGTGTGGCTCGGTCCTCGTGATCCCCCAACTCCATACAGAGGATGACGCACATGGGATGGAATACTCCATTTGAGAAACTTGCTGTCAACCTCAGCAAGTTCAACCATCTACAAGAAACTTAGAAAAATCACCTTTATCCTGGCCCAAATCAGGACACTCTCCACCCTTATTCCATACCATTTGCGTCATGCTCCAATCAGCAGAAATTAGGAATTCTCACCTAGTGTTAGAATCGCCTGTGGTACACATTGTACTTCTCCATCTTTCATCATTACCCACCAAGTGGGTCCAGGCCCTTGAGCGAAAGCAACCCCACGAATGGGTTTGCCTTTGCCCGAGGTAGGATAAACCCAAACCCTAGGAGATTCCTTTCATGCACCACAGGCACTTTGTCTCCATCTACTGTGTGTAGAAGATCTGACTGAGCAGGACCAGCTCAAGTGATGGAACCCCTGGTATTAACTAACCAGGTAGCTTTTGCCAAATGCCTTTCCCAGTTCTTGAAATTTCCACCACCCATTGCCTTCAAGGTAGTTTTTAACAGTCCATTGTACCTTTCCATTTTACGTGATTCTGGTGCATGATAGGGGATATGGTATACCCACTCAGTACCATGTTCTTTTGCCCAGTTATTGATAAGACTATTTTTGAAATGAGTTCCATTATCTGACTCAATTCTTTCTGGTGTACCTTGTCTCCACAGGACTTGTTTCTCTAGGCCCAGAATAGTGTTCAAGGCTGTGGCATGAGGCACAGGATATGTTTCCAGCCATCCTGTATTTGCCTCCACCATTGTAAGCACATAGCACTTACCCTGGCGGGTTTGAGGCAGTGTGATGTAATCGACTTGCCAGGCGTCCCCATACCTATATTTTGACCATCTCCCTTCATACCACAGAGGTTTCAACCTTTTAGCTTGCTTAATTGCAGCACATATGTCACAGTCGTGGATAACCTGCGCAATAAAGATAAATCTACCCCTCAGTCAAGAGCCCATCGATATGTTCCATCCCTGCCTTGATGACCTGAAGCATTGAGGGCCCATTTGGCTAAAAACAGTTCACCTTTATTGTCACAGTCCAGGTCTATTTGGAATACTTGAGCAGCCTCATCTGCTCTCTGGTTGTTTTGATATTCCTCAGTAGCTCGATACGAAGGTACGTGGGAGTCTACATGACGCACTTTTACATCAAGTTTCTCTAACCTTGCAGCAATGTCTTTCCACAGTTCAGCAGCCCAGATAGGTTTATCTCTACGTTGCCAGTTGTTTTGTTTCCACTGCTTTAACCAACCCCATAAGGCATTTTCTACCATCCATGAATCAGTATAGAGATAAAGTCTCGGCCACTTTCCTTGTTCAGCAATGTCCAAAGCCAATTGGATGGCTTTCACCTCTGCGAATTGACTTGATTCACCATCTCCTTCATCTGTTTTTGCAACTAGTCGTGTAGGATTCCATACAGCGGCTTTCCGCCTTCGATGGCCTCCTACCAGTCGACAGGATCCATCAGTGAAAAGAGCATATTGTTTTTCATCCTCTGGTAATTGGTCGTATGGTGGGGCTTTTACCTGTTTTTCTGGTGTCATTCCAAAGTGTTTGCCTTTTGGCCAATGTGTTATTTCTTGTACAATCCTGGACGATTGAATCTCCCTATCCTCCTTACTCTGTGAGAGTAAAGCAATCCATTTACTCCAGGTAGCATCGGCAGCATGACGGGAATGTGATGTACTCCACCTGTGTACATAAAACCCCGTAGAGGTAATCGTGGCACCAGGAGGAGCTGTGCCTCAGTACCAGTCACTTCTGAAGCAGCTCTAACTCCTTCTTATGCAGCCAGTGTCTCTTTTTCAGTGGCTGTGTAGTTGGCCTCAGAGCCTTTTTAGTTTTGAACCCAAAATACCAGAGCTCAACCTCGAGTCTCTCCTGGAGCTTTCTGCCAGAGGTTCCATGTAGGGCCATCCCCTCCATCTGCGGTGTAGAGAACATTTTTAGTGTCTGGCCCTGTAGGGCCATTGCCTGCACAATCTCCTGTTTAATACTCTCAAAAGCGGCTTGTTGTTCTTAGCCCCATTTAAAGTCGTCCTTCTTCCAGGTAACTTTGTAGAGAGGTTTCACAGTCTAAGTCTATCCAGGAATATGCATACCACCTGGCTGCCTTTCACTCCATCTCATACTGAAGTTCTAGTATGTCTGGCACATTAGCACTTAGTGGCGGTGCCCTTAAGCAGATTGCGGAGCTGACATTCAGCATGACAAGGAGTGAGGAAAGTGTGACATCTCACAGCTCTAAGAACAGCTCTGAGACAAGACCAACCAACACGGTGGCCAGAGATGTTTAAACCCATAAAGGGAATAATTAGAATTGATTTGTTTTAACACCCTCTGATCAGATCTGTTGTTGTCTCAGCCCTTTGTGCCCCACTTTGAGCCCAAATAAAGAATATTGAGGTTGAACTCCAGACATTGAGCAACACGCATCCACTCAGCTTTCCCCCAGCAGAAGGGTGAAAGAATGTATCGAGACAAGAAAAGTTTAATGAGTGATGTGAAAGCCAATTACATAGTAATAATAATTTTAAAATATAATCTAATTTTCGGTATATAAAAAGAATTTAACAAAAGACCCTTTCAGTTATTCTCTATTTGTCTCCACTTTTCTCTCCCATTCCTCTCACCTATGCCGCTGCTCTCAGCTTCAGGGAGTCAAAACTCACAAATATTTCAGCACTCTGCCTCCTCAGCCAACTCTGTCATTGAGTTTGTGTCCATTTTTTTGTGTCTCCTGACACGAAGGATTTCTCATAAGATTATCCCTTGTAAAAAAGGTGACCTCATTAGTGGCACCTTGTACTTAGCATATAGTTGAGGAGAGTTTGATTTGCCATGAAACTTTATCATGCTTTGCTTTGTTTGCAAAGAGGAAAACTCCTGCTCTGCCCATGTGCAGCGGTTCTCTAAGGAAAAGAGAGGGGAGATGGTGGAAAGGAGCTGAACTATCCATCTGCAGAGACCAGGGGAGAAGTCTGGTGGGAGGAGAAGTGATGCAAGTGCCAGGGGCCAAGGAGTTCTTTGAAATATTCATCCCAAAATCCACCAGAAAAAAAATTAAAAAATCTAGAGAGCTCTATAGGTCTTGAAGACATGAAGGAAAATACAAAAAGGTAAAGAGCTCCCCTGGGCTTTGGAGGCTCATTACCTGAACTTCAGATAGTGAGAGGAGAATGAAAAAAAGTCTCTGATATTGTCAAAGTCGGAAGCAAAACCCAAAATACCTTCACACACTGATGGGCCCCGCTGAACCTGCCGGAGCCTCCCCATGGCCTCAGTAACGCAGATCCCTGGAGGCTATGATTGCAGGAGGCAAAGGCCCTGTGCTGGTGGCTGTAATGCTGAGAAAACCCTTTGGTTTGTTGGACGCAGCAGAAAGGCCAAGCCCTGACTCCAGGCCATGGGAAGGCAGGTCCTGAGATCCTCAAGAGAAAGTTTCCTCTCCCCA
This sequence comes from Heliangelus exortis, assembly GCF_036169615.1. Taxonomy (NCBI): domain Eukaryota; kingdom Metazoa; phylum Chordata; class Aves; order Apodiformes; family Trochilidae; genus Heliangelus; species Heliangelus exortis. The sequence goes on along the minus strand of NW_027285989.1, from coordinate 18,758 downwards.
GCCTTTGTGGCCCAGGACACAGGGGACAATGTCCTCACTCCTTGACAGAGACCTTGGCCACCTCTCCTGCAGGCTGTCCTACACTGTCCATGCCTGCAGCTCCTTCTCTTAAGGCTGTTGTCATGCTTCCTGATTTCCCACCTAAATCTCATCCCAGCATTTCCTTTCCTTCTCTGGTATCTCTCTGCTCTCACGGACTTTGCCTTGAAAACAAAATCCTGGGCTGATCAAGGACCCCTCTGCGTAAACCTCTAACCCAATGATTCCCTGGGGGTGAGACTTCTTGTTCTTTCCCTCCAGTCTAAACCTTCCAAGGTGATCTTTGTGGAGGCTTTGGACTACCAAGAGAAGTTCCCTCATAAAGTCATAGAACTGTCTGTGTGTAAAGGGATCTGACAGCCCAGACTTTTTTTTCTGATGATCACTCCATAAGGGCTGCCCAAACAACCATTGTGGGAACACCCCCACAGTACAGTAGAAGTTTTGCTGGGATGGGTAAAAACTCATGGACAGACAAGGGTGATGTAGGCTGAGAAGAGTGTGTGCCTCAGAGTCTGGGATGGATGCTTCTGATTCCATCCCTCTAAACACTCTTGCTCTGGGCAAGGATTTTGGAATTCCCAGGACATTCCTCTTATGGCTCTTTCTTTTTCTGAATTTTTAGGCCTCTTTTGGTTCTTTCCTAGAGAAAGAATTGCTCCTCTAATGATAATGTGACCCTCAGTCCTTTCACTCTGTACCAGTCAGTGGTGTAAGAGGATCTGTTGAGCATTTTCTGGGACTCTATGGTTTCAGTCCCTCTCCCCAGCATGGCCAGGTCTGGCCCTAAGGTTGGATCCAGATGCACCTCGGCTCCTCTCTGAGAAGGAGTTGAGAAAGCAAGGGGGTGTGAGCTGTGTCTCCCTGGGTGCCCTCCCTGGTTCATGACAACTGCTCACCAAGACCTTTCCCATGGGGCTCCTCCCACCCAGGCAGCCCCAGCCTGTAGCCATGGCCCAGGTGAGTCCCCTGCAGGGGCAGACACTGGCACTTGTCCTTTTGAGGATTCTCTCCAGATAAGCTCTGCTTCTCCTTGGCACCTTTCATGGAGCAGAGAGGACTGGGAGACCTCCTGAGGAAAGACTCCATCCCAGAAGGCACTGAGTCTCTCAGCACCATTGGTGTCTTCTCTCCATGGCCATGCAGGGCCAGTTACACACCCATGGCTTTCTCTGCCAGGGTTTCACTTGCCAGCTCAGAACAGGTCCCTACAGGCTCTCCCACCTCCCCTCCCCTCTCTGTGCTGTTGGACATCTGCTGCTTTTAAAATACATGTGAAGCTGTTTGAGGAGGAAATCAAATAATTTAGGAGAAAATTCTCTTAAAAATGCGACCCATTTCTCCTATCCCATCTCCATTCTACATACACATGCTTTTCTAAGAGGTCTTCCTTGAAACCCCTGGCTGCAGCCCTCCTTGTTGCTGTTTGTGTCAGTAGTAGAGAGTCTGTTCACTGGCTGCAGAGGAGTTGTCCCAGCTGTGCAACAGGGTCTTCATGAGAATAGAGGGGACAGGGACCAATCCTAGAGTAGACATTTTTCGTATGAGATTTTTAGTGATGACCAAAAGCACTGCAGCTTCTGTTCTCCCTGTGTAAAGCAACCCTCACAACAGAAGGCAGTATGAGAGGTTTGTATTTCTTTTTTTTTTTTATAGCTCCCCCCATCTCTTCTGGAGACTTTTCTTGGGTATCAGAAATCCTCAGTATTGCTGTAGCACTCAGGCAGAGCGAGCAAAGAGCATTGCCTGCAGCTGCATGCAGAGAAGGGGGAGCTGGGCTGTGTCTCTGTCTCTCCCTGCTGAGAGCAGAGGGACCCAGCTCAGAGCATTCAGTGTCTGACTCTTTCTCAAGGTCTCAGCACCCGGTTTCCAGCCCAGGACACACGAGGCTCATTGTGCCCCCTGGAAGGCAGGTCCCAGCTTGGACAGACACCCTAAGGAGAGAGCCCAGGGATGGAATGAGGGCATCTGATGAAGGGAGGTCCGCTCCCTGCCCAGCCTCTCTCAGACTGCACTGCCCAGAGCTTCCCAGGGCAGAGCACAGCTGGACACCTCCTTGCCCGAAATCATCTTCATGGGAGGAGCCCCAAGAGCTGTGCCTGCAGCTGAAACTCCCGCTCCCAGCCTGACATCAGCAGAAAGAGCAGCTGAGGCGGCATGCAGAGAGGCAGAGGAAAGGCACTCAGGAAAGCCTTTCCCTCCCTTCCCTGCACAGCCCCTCCCAGATGTTGATAATGATTGGTAGGCCCCTCCAGCTCCTGGGCAGGGGGAAGGTGGGCTCATGGCAGCACAGATGCACTTCACCTCTTTCGTGAGCAGATGCAGGAGGAGGTGCCCAACACCCCAGACCCCATGGGCTGGCTGAAGGCTCTGCTGTCACACAGACCCTGATTTACCCGGGAAAGAGATACTGAATGCATTTAGTAAAGGAGGGTGAAAGCACTGGCTGAAGTTCCTAGCACACAGGAGGGTGACGGTGTAGGGATACCTACAGAGCCCCTGATACCACCTCCCCAGATGAGATTTCCTACCACCCTAACAAGAAAAAGTGCACGCCAAGTTTCCCAGCAGGAGTCTATGACCTGAAAGTGTTTATAAAAATCCCTAGATAATACATAGCTCCTCAGCCCCTGCAGCCATCCCCAGCAGAATGCAGCCCCATATCCTCTCCCTCTGACGATGCTCCAGGGCAGCCCTGCTCTGCCAAACCTTTTCCCCCTGCCCACGAAAATCCTCCGCAAGGATCCCAGCAGCTGTGGCACAGGCTGCCAGCTGGAGAAGGAAGACCCCCTCCAGGATGCCCATCTTCACAGCCCTGTAGCCAAAGGGCAGAGGCTCACTCACCATGGGAGAGACTGGGAAGATCTGTTTCTCCCCCAGCCCAGGCAGCTCTCCTCTCTCCTCCCAGCCCAGGCTGTCTTTCTCCTCTCTCCCTCTTCTCTCTGCCCTGCCCTGCTGCCTGTAGGCAGTGCCCTCAGACTTGCTGCCCTCTGCAGAAGGAGCTCTTTCTCTGCACCACTCGTTTCTTGCCAGCAGATCTCTCAGGCTCAGGAGCCCGGCCCAGCAGTACAGGACCAACGCCAGACTTGGCCACTTGCTCAACTCTCTCGGGGCTCCCTCCAGCTCTCCCAGGGTCTCCCCAGGAACCCAATGGGACACACAGTGAAGTCATCGCTCATGCCCCCTCCCTCCCTCCTTGCTAGCACAGACACTTACCCTCTAGAGACACAACCTCTTCTTCTCCCACTGCACACCCAGGCAGTGCCAGGGGGAATCTCTTTTCCCTTCTCTTCCCACGAAAGCCACAGATGACACTGGAGGTGCCAGGGCTGCTCCAGCCTCAGTCAGGGCAACTGCTCAATTGAGTGGCCAAGCACAGCCCTGTGGGGCTACAGGAAATGTCAGGGCACTCCAGCACAATCACCTGCTGCTGGCACAACAGCACAGGACTGTCACATCCCATGGCCTGACCCAGACAACAGCCAAAGGATATTCCATCTCCCAGGCAAGAGTTTCCCTTTGAGGGAAAAGTTACTCCTGGAAAGTAAACAAAGAGTGAAAAACTCTTGAGACCATCCAAATACCCCTTGATCAGTTTAAGATGAAATGACACTCAAGGTCTATTTCTCTTCAGTCAAAACATCAATTCTCTTGCTTTAAAAATTGAAGGTTTATTTTCAAGCAATTTTTAGGGAACACAGATTACACACAAGTAGGTATAAATGTAGAGATAATAAAAGTACAAAAGTAGATACTTCAAAGATCAGGCTGTGCAATCACAAAGGCTTGGTTCACAAAAAGCACATACTCAAATGACATCTCAGCAATGCAATCTCGTCACCCCATGAGTCCAAACATCACAAGGCATGTTGATATCATAAGGCAATACCATAAGGCAGTACTGGCTACAAGCTCAGCATCTTCACTCCAGCCTCTTCAGTTCAGGCAGTGGTGATATGTATGATGTGAAGAGTCCAAACATCAAGCAGTGTCACTCCCAAAGCTAACATCTGTAGCAACATCCTTGGGACTTGATGTACCTGTGAATTTTTTTTTCTCCACAATAATTTCAAATTCTATTGTTTAAAAGGTGCATTGACAAAAGGATTCCTTCTAGGATAAGGCACTCCAAATTAGAGAACTATTGGTGGCATTATATGCAGTAACTATGTACAGTGATCACAAAATTCCTAACTGTAGAGCATAACAAATCTAAACAAGAATAAAAAACTTTACACAATTTTGAAATTGTAAATACAGAAAGTCCCAATTTTGAGAATATTTTTTTCTATCTTCCAATTGAAAAGGTTAATTACAACATTTAAGTTTAATTCCAACCTTAGTTACTATAATGCTACAATTTTTTATTTTCTTTCTGGTGGGAAATCACCTTTTAAATTTGTCTCTATGTTTTATGATTCATTCTAAAGAGCAAAAGAGTTATTCCCTGAATTTCCACAATATCTCAATCTAAGCATTGCACCTGGTGTCCCTTACTGCCTGACAAGGCAGAAAAGCTGAGTAGTCCCTGATCAAACAGGTGGATGAAGAGTGAAGTCCACTCCAGTCCCTCCTTCCTGTCACATGCAGCAAGACAAACAAGGCAAGGTACAGCAATGCAGTCCCATTTAGATCACCTAAACTTTTGTCGTAAATCTGGGGTTTTTTTCAGCAGTGTGCAAATCGAACACAAAGAGCTGAGATTCTTTTTCCCTAACAATGAGCAGGGTTGGGTGCTCGGTGGTAATTCCACAAAGGCAACACTTTAACATCAGTAACATCAGATGTGAGGTGACGGTGAACTTCATCATTACAGATAACTCCATCCATGAGATGAGTTTGAAACACATCACAGAGAAGTCTCTATTCGTCGGACAACACTCTGAAACTTTGCTGGTCTTTCTATCCCCTTTATGATAATGTCGTAGAAGGACATCAGCTCTGTCATACAGGACCTGGACTTCATGACCCCGTGCTGATTGAGCCTGGTCACTGATGCCCAAAATGGCCTAATAAAACTATCTCGAGACAGAGTTTTAAGCCTTTAAACAGCAAAGGTATTTATTTGTGGATCCGGGGAGATCCCAGCTCTCGCTGGACAAAGGGGTTAGGGTTAAGGGAAAGGGTTGGGGTGTTTATAAAGGAAAAGGGGAGGTTACAACATCGTTACATTATCAATTAGGGTTAGGGTTCTTGCTGACTTCATGTTGTTACAAGGCGATATAAAAACCTATCCATAACTTTCTTCTTATCTGTTTGTGGTGGCAACTTTTATGTCCTTTTCGTAAAGATTTTCACATTCTTTGGTGCCTAAATGGCCTTGGCATTTTCTTGTTTTAAGAACAAGACCTGCACCTTTAGTTATCTTTGAGACAGAAGCTAATCTCGTTCTGGCCTTGTTTTACGTTGTTCTGGTGGAAAATAACACGTCTCAGCTCCTTTGTTCTCTTCTTTCTCAGTTTAACTCTCTTTTACTGGTTATGAAAACAAATTCATAGGCCCATAATTCTATGCTACCTGCACCAGGGATTCGCTGTGATATGGGTAAACACACTGGGTGTCCAATAATACGTTATATTGTTGTGTGGTGGCGGGGATGTGGTCACAGAAACACTATATAAGTAAAAATTACTGTTCAATATAGTTGAAGCTTGTTTACCGTTTTTCGACAAAACAGGGCAAGGTATTTCTCAGTGTCTACAGAGCCCCTTGAGCGCAGCTTGAAGTAGAACACTGTGGCTGAGCCAGAGAAGATAGTGACCACCTCAAGGTGTTAGGAGAAGGTGTCTGCCAACAGCTGAAGCCATTATCAAAACTGCCCTGATAATTGTAATGGAAGAAAGTACTATCAAGGAAAATGGAAGGACAACGAAAACCACTTTGTGCCAGAAAGTGTATGCACAGGCCAGTTCCAGTAGAGGAAGTGAAGTGCACGCCCTGCAGGCTGCAGTGGTTAGAAAACCTCAGGAGAAAGAATCCAGGTCCAGCTGTGAGACTGTCAAAGCATTTTCTTTGGGGCATTTCCCTCCACAGATCAATCTCAGCAGCGGGCTCTTTGAGGGTGCTGATGTCCTGGCAAGCCTAGAGAAATATCCAACAAACATCATCAGAGGTGTGACTGCAGGATCTGTCATGGCTCAATCCGATCTAGGAGTAGAGCAAAAAGAAACTATGTTCAATCTACTGGCGCTTGAGAATGCAAATCCTAGAATGAAGTCACTTTTTTCCATTTTACCAAAAACGTCTGACGTCTCGGAGATGTTAAAAGTTGCTGCAAGGGCAATCCAAACACAACAAAACTAAGGCATGGCCGGTGCTTTTGCCGCCGCCTTGGAACCCACTCAAAAGCTTCTTGCGGCAGTTGCACAGAAAGTAGACAGAAGGGGAAATAGATCAAGGAAATTCACCCCTGTCCGTCTTCGATATGGAGCCACAGGCCACGCAAGAAGAGCTTTCTCAGTCACAGTATGGTGTGACCAATGCCAGAAAGACAATCATAACAATCGGGCATGCAGGTTTACAAAAAACGGAAGGTGCAGCTCACAAGGCCGCTGCGCCAGGACACAGGTAGCCGGGCCAGCGCTTTACACAAGCTCCTCGTCCCAGCCACATGCTTGCGTTGTTGTGAGGGTCATGTCTGTTGCTGAGGGTACATCGATGCCCAGGCTAGTACACTGGATACCGACAGGAATATATGGATCAGTATACCAAGAAGAAACCACGGTTGGAGCCTTACTAAGGCCGTTCTTCTGCTGGAATCGTAGGACATGTGCTCCCAAGAGTAATCTACGCGGATTATACAGGGGAGATCATGACTAGTTGTTTTACATTAACGCCCCCCCCCCCCCCCCGGATAGTCAAAGCAGGATCTTGGTTAGCACAACTGGTCCTTCTTCCAAAAATGAATCTCGGGAAGAACGCCTCCGTGGCATGAGGCAGTCAAGTCTTTGGATCTTCTGGAAGCATTCTGGTAACAGTGAAAGAAGAAAAGAAAAAACAAGAAAAAGTAGACAGAACAAAGTAGACAGAAGGGGAAGAACAGGAAAAAGAAAGAAAAGAAAACAAGGCCCATCATAATTGTACAGTAGACCACTGGTAAAGAGGTCAAGATTCTTTCCATGATGATTGTTAAAAAATCACCGAGACTCAATATTCTTCTGTTAATGATTCAATTTAATTAATAAAATTGCAATGAGCAAAACAGCGCTGGGTGCATGGGGAGTCTCCGCTCCACTCACATGCACACCGTAAAGTTTAATCTTTTAGTTTATATTACATATCTTAATACATATTCATTACTATTCTAATACATATTCATGACTGTTCTAGGTATAAGCTGGATTATGTTTATTAGTTCTTGGAAGAGGCGGGTCTTCAAAGGCGTATGCCCACTTGGTCGTTGGATGAAGTCAACGGTCTTCCTCAGTTTGCCCTCTTGTTACCCCTCGATTCCGCACATGAGCTCCTCTGCCCTTTCCTGCGCAACACTCTGCAGTCAGCAGTAAAACCACCTTAAGTTGCAATGGTGTGTGGTGACCAGAAAAATCGGCTTGGATTAGCAAAAGAGAATATACATTGTAGCGTTTTCAAGGTGCAGAAACTGTGGATGTCTTGTTCCTTAAGCCTTGTAGTAACACAAAGAACAGTTACATTTTCTTCTTTCACAAAGTAGAAGGCAGATATATTATTAGTACTTTCAAAATGGGGTTAGCAAAATACTTTATAAATGTTAGGTTAGCAAAGACTTTATGAAAGTACAATTTCCCCCTTTTCTTTTTTTAGACTCATTTTGTGAACTCCTTTTAACCACCCTCTCCCTCAGAGCTGGAAGATACGTGTAACACGTTGCACTCATACCTATAAGCTTCACATTTGCATAGATCACTCATATTGACACCATTTATAGGACCACGAATCAATATCATCTTCTTCTTGATATTCTTCATCACTAACAACCTTGGGCTTTCATTTTGCACTTTTTTTGACTGCTGATCGGGCAAATTGTATCATACAATGTATTAAACATGGTATAATCAACAACGGCCCAAAAATCCTCAATACAACAATACAAATTTTTATCAACTTATCACCTCCCAGTAATTTGTTCCAAATTCCTTTCAAATGAGTTAAATTCCAAGTTTGGACTGGAACGTGTGCAATTTTCTTCATTTCCTGTATAAGGTCACGTACAGCTTTTCCTTCATCATCTCTTTCCAAGTAGAAATTGGTTAGATTGAATTTCCCACATATATCTCCCTCTTGTGCTAACAAATAATCTAAAGCTCAGCGATTCTGATATAAAAAGGTTCTCATTTGTGTATTCTGTTTCTCAATTAGCTCTAAAGCATCCCGTTTTATTTACAATTTCTATTACATTTTGTAGTCTAATAATTCTATTGAGTGTATAGATTGGAGTTTGATACATACCATCCTCAGCTACCATGTAGCCCGATCATAATATGCAATAATTCTCTCATGAGGCCATTCATTGTTCCAATTACCTATGTGTAATTCACATTTAGTTTGTTGCTTCCTTAGATCTTCAGCCTCTGCATATACTTGTACCGCAAGCTGGTCTCCCTTACTTATAGGTAACAGGAAAAAAATGGGTCTGATTGTCCCTAAAACACAAGACCCTGACGAATTTTTTGGTAAGAATGCCTGTCTAAATTGACCGCATATCCAATACTGACCCTCAGGAGTGGGCCACCCCTTTGATATACTGATTTCATCAGTCCAATTTTTAAATGCCCGTGCCATCTCAAGAGGCATTCGCAATTTTTCCCGCCTTTTTGTCATTGCATTCCAGAGGTAACCTCCTTCACACTCAAGGTTACCTACTTGTATGCCGGCCCCAAAATTTTGCCAGCAACTTCTTCCAATTATAGAGGTTTGTAATTCTCATTCATGTTTCCTGTTCCCTCTTTCAAGCCAGTATCCCATCAAAATCAAAAAGGGTCCAGTAGGGATTATATTGCTCAGTGGACACCTCCCAGAGGGGTTGCAGCCCTTGGCAGACCTTTTTCAACTGCAGCTTCTATGTCCCATCCTGTCTTGCCCCTTTTCCTATGATGGGACAAATTTAAATTTAAATTTTTGGAGTTACTATATGAAATTCCCCTATTACTTACCAGTTTGTGTACTTCTCAGTGTGATCTTCGGTTTCCCAGGCTGGGAGGTGATCATACACTCCTTTACTTGTCCTTTAACTCCAGAGGCATGTGTCCACCCTTTCTCAGCACTACAGAGAGCAGCATCTGTAGTTAATAAGAAAAGAAATGGTCCTTCCCAGAGAGGGGATTAGCTTTTTTCTTTTGATGTATTGCAAACCCCCCGGGGTGGGGGTGGGGGGGGTTGTTTACACCAACATTCCCATTTTCCTTAATTCAATAGTTTTCCAAAAATTTCTACACATTTTCTGATACTTGTCTTCTCAATTATATCGTGTTTTGTTGGTATTCCCCAGCAATAAGACATCCCATATAATATTTCATATGGTGATGTCAGTTTCACTTTGTGGTTTTATTCTTATATTTAAAAGTGTCAATGGCAGATATCTTATCCAAGGCATTTGAGGTTCAACCATTAATTTTGCCTATTGTAGCTTAATAGTTTGATTCATTCTTTCCCAAGATTTGCGGGCGCCAAAGAGTATGATAATTAAAGAGTATAATAATAAATAATTTAATTATTTTTGAAGTAAAATGTGTGCCTATGTCAGAGTCGATACCATAAATTATTCCATATCTAGGCATAGCCTGATTTAATAAAACCTTTAATACAGCCTGTGCCATAGCTCTCACTACCAGGTAAGCTTCTACCCAGTGTGTTAAATGACTTACTATTACCAATAAATATCTGGTTCTTCCTACTTTAGGTAATTCTATTTGTATTTTCTCAAGAGGCCTGTGGGCAATTTTTCTTCCTCCCATGGCTACTTGTTTAAATATTTTCCTATTAATCTTTTGACAAGTTAAAAATCCTTGCCAAAATTTGCCTGGTGCACGCTTTTGGTAACATCTTTCTTCCATCAGGAGAACGACTTAACAACTTCTCTTCCTATTTACCCTGTTCAAATTTTGGCCCCTATCTTCTCGAATTTTGACACTTCTTCAAAGGTGACTCTTTTGGTCCTTGATACATAGTGAGGTAAATGCAATGTGGCAAATGTATGGTAAAACAGCTAGTTTACCACCACCCCCACCCCCCCCCCCAAAACACACGTTAAAAAGTTACTGTCTTTTGAGCCAGGAAAGATATGCAGCAGGAAGGACTGTTGCAAGGCAGGGTGCTGTTCCCAATTGCTCCATAATGGAAACCTCAGAGATGGAATCTAAAGCACAGACTACAAAAACGGCCACAAGACATAAGATAACCACACGAAATGGGATATATATATATATATTTTCTCAACTAACAGATTCTTACCTCAAGCTTAACTACATTCTATTTTGTATCATGCACCGAAAGATAGTACTGCTAATCAGGTCACCTTCTGGTTCATAGTCAAGACAAAGATAATAAATTTAGCAAGGAAACAGCGACTGAAAGATAATAATAAAAGAGAAGTTCCTGGGATGGCAAAATCTGTGTATCACCTTTAGCAAGTTTGTGTACCCATGATTTATGAAAAAACCAAAACCACAGAACCAGAACCCCTTTTTCTTTATAAAAGTCCAAGAGAAAAGGGGTAGGCGCAGCTCTCTCTCTCTCCCCTAGCTTTCTGTCTTGTCACTGTAATACCCTCTCTCCAGCCAGAGGCCAGGGCCCGTGGACAGCGATGAAACTTAATTGATTTCTTGTTTTTCTTTCCTTTTCTTAACAACTTTCTTCCCAAAGTGACTAAATTGTGTAAATTTTCTCCTCTTGTTAACTTTTTCTCTTTTTTTTTTTCTTTTAAAGGTGGTGTTATTGTTTCCTTTCCCTTAAATAAATCTCTGTCTTTTGCTTAAATCAAGCCAATTAATTTTGTAAATTTGAGCAATGTCTATGAGTAGTGGCCAATTTTTCCTCACAATCGAAATATAAAATAGTATACTGCTTATCCGGATTTTCTTTTCCCATTACTCAGGAGGACCTGTATAGAAATAATTTTTCTCCCTTCCCCAGTTCAATATCACTTAAAACTGATCTCACTTTCATTTAGGTTTCTGTTACTTGTAGGTAATCATGCTGTAATTTCTCTGATGGTTCCCCAAACTGAAATTGTGCAGGACTGTTCTCTGAAGTTGTTTTAAGTTCCAAATTAGGAGAGTCTATCGATATGGTTTCATATTTCAGGAACCGGATATTTGTCAGCAACTTTTCTGCCTTCTGCTGTAAAACTCCTCTAACATTAACACCTCAGCAGGGTGTATACTTTCAGTAGTGCACTAAAGGTAGCTTTCCGTGTTTCTTCTATAAGTAATGCTTGCCACCAGAGCCTGTAAAAAAGGCTGGCCAACCCCTACTCACAGGATCTAATAATTTTGAGCAGTATCCTACAGGTTTATTTTTTTTTTTTTTTTTATTCCTGTCCAATCTTGAATAAGCAGCCTATAAGACGTCTCTTTGATACGTTGACAAATTAGAAAAATGTTTTTTTTCCAGGTTGGGGAGGCTCAATACTGAATCTTGTATGAATGTTCTTTTTATTTCCTCTAATTTCTAATAGTCTTTTTCAAACCATCCAATTTCATCATTTGTCAACTTCTCATACAAAAATTTCACCTTTTCACTATAACTCCCAAGCGATGTTATAAGTCCAGATCCACACTTCCCCCCAGCTTAGTGACATCTGCGAATTTGCTGATGATGGACTCAATCCCCTCATCTAAATCATCAATAAAGATATAAAATAGAACTGAAATTCGACCCAGAATTGGTACTTTTGACCCCCAAATTGTTGTTTTTGTCACCAAGTTTTCTTTTTGACCACAAAATCGGTATTTTTGACCGAAAACTGGCTTTTTGTGCCTCAAAATCAGTTTTCGATTCCAAAATTGGTCTTTTTGACCCCCAATTGGCCTTTTCAACCGCAAAACTGGTATTTTGACAACAAAATTGGTTGTTTGGACCCCAAAATCAGAGGTTTCTACTCAAAAATTGGAATTTTCGACCATAAATTGGTATTTTCAACCCCCACATACAAACAAGTTGGCCTTTTTGAACCCGAAATCACTGTTTTGAATCCAAAATTTGTGGGTTTGGTCCCAAAATTGGTATTTTTGGCAACAAAATCTGACTTTTTGACCCTAAAATCTGTGGTTTTGACCCCAAAATTTGTGTGTTTGACCCCCCAAATCTGTCATTTTGTCCCCAGAATCCATCATTTTGGGCTCAAAATTGGTGTCTTCAATCCCCAAATCGGTGATTTTGTCCCAAAAAAATTAGGGTGGGGAGGGGCATTAATAGAGTGCTTCGTTCGTTTGGTTTATTGCCAGGCAAGCGTTAAACCCTGACAGATTTGTTGGCTTCGAACGTGGGGCTTAAGCTAATTAGCTGGAGCCGAGTTGAAATTTCAACTCATTTATATGAATAGTTTGAATTTTGACTTCAGTGGGAGGATACCTAGATGGCTCCCTTGAGTGGGAATCAAACAATTTTCTTTGTAAATTTCACAGGGTTGGAAATGAAACCAATCATGCCTTAACTTTGGTACTCAGGGTGTGTGATCTGTGGCTTTTTATCTGGGACTAGTGCTGCTCTGTGTTTCATTCTTGGTCAGAGCTGCTTGAAAACTGTAGCTGTGATATGGTCTTCAGCAGTGTGGCATGTGGATCAGTGTCTTTTCACACACCAAGGAGACAGACACAGGACACACATTTTGTACACACAAGATGGGGGGGCGCCCCACCAATCTTTGGTGGCTCCTTTCCTGGTCCCTGGCTTCACTTACAGGATCCTGAATTTTGCAATAAGCAAAAAAAATTTAATTTTTTTATGATGAGCTCTTTTGTGGACTGCAGTGTGTTTTGCCCATAATTCTGCGTGCGAAGATCCAAATGAAGACAATGGGGTCGTAAGTATTAAAGGTGTGGGATTAAAGGGGTTCCGGAGCTATTGTGGAGGTGGTGTAACCGCGGTTCCAATCTCCAGTGAGGGACTTGGCCGGTGAGGGACTGAAGCGATTCCTGTGGGATTCGTGGTTGGGTGATAAGGTATTTAAGCCACCTGCAAGACACTCTTATTGAAGCAGCCAAGGGCGAGAGGATTGCCACAAGTAAATCCTCACATTATGGGGCGCCCCCCAAATCTTGTGTGTACAAAATGTGTGTCCTATGTCTATCTCCTAGGTGCGTGAAAAGACACTGATCCACATGCCACACTGCTGAAGACCATATCACAGCTACAGTTTTCAAGCAGCTCTTACCAAGAATGAACCACAGAGCAACACTAATCCCAGATAAAAAGCCACAGATCACAGGGTACTCAGGTACTCAGATCACTCAGGGTACTTTGGTACTCAGGTACAGGATGGGCATTCCATCCTAATGACCTCGCAGAACGTTGTGGTTTTTTGTTTTGCAATATTATTTTTCACGATGTTAATTGTCGTTTGACTTCTGACAGCTTTTCCTCCCCCCCATCCCAAACAAGTCAATTAAGTGGAGTTGTTACGGCAAAGTTGATCCTGAGGACGGTTATTTCCACCCTTTTGTTTGCTTTTCCACCTCTGAAATAGTTTGTAAATCAGACCCAAACTGGCCAAACAAAACACCTTCTGCAGGCTGTTTTCTAAAGCAGGGATTCACCAACATTTTCTCCATTTTCTGTTTGCCTGGGTATGGTTTTGTTAAACCTGCCCCGTGCTCTGCTGGCCTGGGGCTGGGGCTGATGCCTGGAGTTGTCACCTGGGGAAACTGCTCTGAAAGCTCCTGTGGAAATCCACCCCAAATTTCAAACCTCCAATAGTCCCTGGTTTCTTTGTGCCTTCAATCTGGCAGAGCTTTAATTTTGAGGAGGTTGGAGCCAGCGCTGCTTCACACCAGGGAATGTGTGACCAAAGTTATGGCATGACTGGTTTAATTTCCATCTCTAATACTTGCGACCCTGTCGTCTTCGTTCATATCTTCGAGCCCAGAATTACGGGCAAAACACACTGCAGTCCACAAAAGAGCTCATCACAAAAAAATACAAATTTTTGCTTATTGCAATTTCGGATTCAGGCACCCATACCTACAAGTTTCACATTTCCCCATTTTTTTCCCACCTTTTTGTGGATCTCCCTGAGCATCCTGTGCTGGGGCTCTGTCACCCTCACCAAAAAAAAAAAAAAAAAAAAATTCTTTCTCTTTACGAAACCTCCCGCCAACACAGCTTTCCCTCATAAAGGAGATTTCCCACTTTTCCATCTTTTTTTACAGGTGCGGGGATTTTTAGGGGACCCTCAGGGTCATTATGGCTTGAAAAATGCTGCTGGAGCCTCTCCTCTGAAGTACCAAGTCAGGAAATATTGCCTTGAAAAAAACCAAAACACGAGAGTGTTTTTTTCAACTTCCTCCAAAATAAATCCTCCAGAGAAAAACTAACTCCCAGTTCACCCCAGTAGCTCCCAGTTCCCTCACAATAACTCCCAGTTCCCGCCCATTAACTCCCATTCCACACGAGTAGCTCCCGGTTCCACCCCAGGATCTCCGAGTCCACCCCAGTAGCTGCCACTTCAGTCACAAAAACTCCCAGTTACCAACCCAGTAGCTCCCAGTTACCCCCCAGTATCTCCCAGTTTCCCTCCCAGTCCATGTCAATCGTTCTCAGTTTCCCTCCAGTAACTCCCAGTCCACTCCAGTGCCTTTCTGGTATATCCCAGTCTGCTCCAGTTCATCCCAGTCCCCTCCCGTCCCATCCCAGTAGCTCACAGTTCACCCCCAGTCCACTCCCAGTCCCTCCCAACATCTCCCAGTAGCTCCCAGTTCACCCCCAGTCCACTCCCAGTCCCTCCCAACATCTCCCAGTGCCTCCCAGTTCACCCTAGTCCCTCCCAGTTCCCCTCCAGTAGCTCCCAGTTCTCTCACAATAACTCCAAGCCCACCCCAGTATCTTCCAGTTCCACCCCAGTACCTCGCACTTTCACCCCGATAGCTCCCAGTCCCTCCCAGTTCCACTCCAATATCTCCCAGTAGCTCCCAGTAGCTCCCAGTAATTCCCAGTATCTCCCAGCTCCACTCCAGTCCATCCCAGTTACACCCCACTAACTCCCAGTCCACCCCACTAACTCCCAGTCCACTCCAGTGCCCTCCTGGTATGTCCCAGTCTACCCCAGTTCATCCCAGTCCCCTCCAACCCCATTACAGTAGCTCCCAGTTCACCCCCAGTCACCTTCCAGTCCCTCCCAACATCTCCCAGTGCCTCCCAGTTCACCCTAGCTCCCTCCGAGTCCCTCCCAGTTCCACTCCAGTAGCTCCCAGTCCACCCCAGTAGCTCCCACTTCCCACAAAAAAACCCCCATTCCACCCCAGTAGCTCCCAGTACACTCCAGTAGCTCCCAGTTTCCTCACAATAACTCCCAGTTCACCTCAGTAGCTCCCAGTTCCACACCAGTAGCTCCCAGTCCACACCAATCGCTCCCAGTTTCCCTCCAGTAGCTCCCAGTAATTCCCAGTAGCTCCCAGCTCCACTCCAGTACTTCCCAGTTCCCCTCCAGTAGCTCCCAGTTCCCTCCAAGTAGCCCCCGGTCCACCACTGTAGCTCCCAGTTCCCTTACAGTAACTCCCAGTCCACCCCAATAGCTCCCAGTTCCACCCCAGTAGCTCCCACTTCCCTCAAAAAACTCCCAGTTCCAGCCCAGTAGCTCCCAGTTCACCCCGGTATTTCCCAGTTTCCTCTCAGTAACTCCCACTTCACCAGAGTAGCTCCCAGTTCCACTCCAGTAGCTCCCAGTCCACGCCAATCACTCCCAGTTTCCCTCCAGTAGCTCCCAGTAACTCCCACTCCACTCCAGTGCCCTCCTGGTATATCCCAGTCTGCCCCAGTTCATCCCAGTCCCCTCCCAACCCATCCCAGTAGCTCTCAGTTCACCCCCAGTCCACTCCCAGTTCCTCCCAACATCTCCCAGTGCCTCCCAGTTCACCCTAGTCCCTCCCAGTCCCTCCCAGTTCCCCTCCAGTAGCTCCCAGTTCTCTCACAATAACTCCCAGTCCACCCCATCCCTCCCAGTTCCACTCTAATAGCTCCCAGTAGCTCCCAGTAATTCTCAGTAGCTCCCAGCTCCCATCCAGTAGCTCCCAGTTCCCCTCCAGGAGCTCCCAGCTCCCTCCCAGTAGCTCCCAGTTCCCTCACAGTACCTCCCAGTCCACCCCAGTAGCTCCCAGTTCCACTCCAGTAGCTCCCAGTTCACCCCAGTAGCTCCCAGTTCCCTCACAGTACCTCCCAGTCCACCCCAGTAGCTCCCAGTTCCACTCCAGTAGCTCCCAGTCCACCCCAGTAGCTCCCAGTTCCCTGACAATAACTCCCAGTCCACCCCAGCAGCTCCCAGTTCCACTCCAGTAGCTCCCAGTCCACCCCAGTAGCTCCCACTTCCCTCACAGTACCTCCCAGTCCACCCCAGTAGCTCCCAGTTCCACTCCAGTAGCTCCCAGTCCACCCCAGTAGCTCCCAGTTCCCTGACAATAACTCCCAGTCCACCCCAGCAGCTCCCAGTTCCACTCCAGTAGCTCCCAGTCCACCCCAGTAGCGCCCACTTCCCTCACAAAAACTCCCAGTTCACCCCAGTAGCTCCCAGTTCCCTCACAATAACTCCCAATTCCAGCCCAGTAGCTCCCAGTTCCCTCACAATAACTCCCACTTCACCCAAGTAGCTCCCAGTTCCACTCCAGTAGCTCCCAGCCCACGCCAATCACTCCCAATTTCCCTCCAGTAGCTACCAGTAACTCCCAGTCCACTCCAGTGCCCTCCTGGTATGTCCCAGTTCATCCCAGTCCCTCCTAACATCTCCCAGTTCACCCTAGTCCCTCTCAGTAGCTCCCTGTTCCCCTCCAGTAGCTCCCAGTTCCACGCCAGCAGCTCCCAGTTCCACTCCAGTACCTCCCAGTTCCCCCACAATAACTTTTTGGGGTCGAAACCACCCATTTTGGGTTCACAAATACCAATTTTGGTGTCAAAAAGTTGGATTTTGGGGTCAAAAACACCAATTTGGGGTAAAAAATACAAACTCTGTGGCCAGAATCACCAATTTTGGCGTCAAAACCACCAATTTAGAGTTAAAATGAATAATTTTGGGATCAAAAATAGCAATTTGGGGGTCTAAAAGTTGGATTTTGGGCTGAAAACAACCGATTTTGGGGTCAAAAATACTGATTTTGGGACCAAACCCACCAATTTTGGATTCAAAACACTGATTTTGGTTGAAAAAGGCCAATTTGGTTGGATGTGGAGGTTGAAAATACCAATTTTCGGGTCCAAAATCCCAATTTATGTTTCCAAAAGACCAATTTGGGGTCAATTCTGGGGTTGAAAACACCAATATGGGGTCAAAAAGATCAATTTTTGGATCAAAATGTCCAATTTTGGGGTTAAACCCATCCATTTTGAGGCCAAAACCACCAATTTTTGGATCAAAATGTCCAATTTTGGATCCAATTTTGGATCCAAAATGTCCAAATGACCCATTTGGATTCAAAACTACCAATTTTGGTGTCAAAACGACCAATTTTGAGGTTGAAAAGGCCAATTTGGGGTCAAAAAGACCGATTTAGGGTCAAACCCATGAATTTTGGGATGGAAAACACCGATTTTGATGTCAAAAAGTTGGATTTAGGGGTCGAAAATACCAATTTGGGGTCAAAACCATGAATTTTGGGTCAAAAAGACCAATTGGGAGTTGAAAACACCAATTTTGGAGTAAAAAAATGACAATTTTGGCATTGAAAGCACTGAGTCTGGGGTCCAAAAGGCCAGTTTGGGGTCAAAAACACCGATTCTGGGGTCAAAAATACCAATCTTGGTCACAATGACTGATTTTGGGGCCAACCCAAACCCCAAAAATACCTCATAAAAGCCCCCCAAAAACCCACAAATCCTCGCAAAACCCCCCCAGCTCCCTTCCACAGCCCCACATCTCCCTTTTTTCCCAAAATCCCCCCCTTTTTTTTCCTCAAAATTCCCCTTTTTCCCCCCATTTTTCTACCCTCAGGACCCTCCTCTGGGCCTACAGGTCGTAGCCGTAGACGCAGACCCAGAGACCCTCAAAACCCCATAAACCCCCCCCAAAACCCCTCAAATCCCCCCCCCCCCAAAACCCCAAATCCCTTCCCCAACCCCATATCTCCCTTTTTTCCCCAAATTCCCCTTTTTTCACCCTTTTTTCCCCTCAGGCCCCTCCTCTGGGCCTACAGGTCATAGCGGTAGTTGCAGGACCAGAGACCCCCCCAAAACCCTCATAGAAACCCCAAAAAACCCCCACAAATGCCCCCAAAACCCCCCAAAGTCTTTCCCCACGCCCCTATCTCCCTTTTTTCCCCAAAATCCGCCTTTTTTTTTCATTTTCCTACTCTCAGGCCCCTCCTGTGGGCCTACAGGTTGTAGTCGTAGACACAGGCCTGCAAAGAAACCCCTGCAAAACCCGATAAAATCCCAAAAAAAACCCACAAATCCCCCAAAACCTCCCCAGCTCCTTTCTTTAACCCCAAATCTACCTTTTTTCCAAAAATCCCTCATTTTTCCCCATTTTTTTCCCCCTTTTTTTACCCTCAGGACCCTCCTCTGGGCCTACAGGTCGTAGCGGTAGTCACAGGCCCAGAGAA
>NW_027285988.1:80000-82500 GCF_036169615.1 Heliangelus exortis | reverse complement strand
ACCCTAACCTAACCCTAACCCTAACCCTAACCCTAACCCTAACCAACCCTAACCCTAACCCTAACCCTAACCCTAACCCTAACCCTAACCCTAACCCTAACCCTAACCCTAACCCTAACCCTAACCCTAACCCTAACCCTAACCCTAACCCTAACCCTAACCCTAACCCTAACCTAACCCTAACCCTAACCCTAACCCTAACCCTAACCCTAACCCTAACCCTAACCCTAACCCTAACCCTAACCCTAACCCTAACCCTAACCCTAACCCTAACCCTAACCCTAACCCTAACCCTAACCCTAACCCCTAACCCTAACCCTAACCCTAACCCTAACCCTAACCTAACCCTAACCCTAACCCTAACCCTAACCCTAACCCTAACCCTAACCCTAACCCTAACCCTAACCCTAACCCTAACCCTAACCCTAACCCTAACCCTAACCCTAACCCCTAACCCTAACCCTAACCCTAACCCTAACCCTAACCCTAACCCTAACCCCTAACCCTAACCCTAACCCTAACCCTAACCCTAACCCTAACCCTAACCCTAACCCTAACCCTAACCCTAACCCTAACCCTAACCCTAACCCTAACCCTAACCCTAACCCTAACCCTAACCCTAACCCTAACCCTAACCCTAAACCCTAACCCTAACCCTAACCCTAACCCTAACCCTAACCCTAACCCTAACCCTAACCCTAACCCTAACCCTAACCCTAACCCTAACCCTAACCCTAACCCTAACCCTAACCCTAACCCTAACCCTAACCCTAACCCTAACCCTAACCCAACCCTAACCCTAACCCTAACCCTAACCCTAACCCTAACCCTAACCCTAACCCTAACCCTAACCCTAACCCTAACCCTAACCCTAACCCTAACCCTAACCCTAACCCTAACCCTAACCCTAACCCTAACCCTAACCCTAACCCTAACCCTAACCCTAACCCTAACCCTAACCCTAACCCTAACCCTAACCCTAACCCTAACCCTAACCCTAACCCTAACCCTAACCCTAACCCTAACCCTAACCCTAACCCTAACCCTAACCCTAAACCCTAACCCTAACCCTAACCCCTAACCCTAACCCTAACCCTAACCCTAACCCTAACCCTAACCCTAACCCTAACCCTAACCCTAACCCTAACCCTAACCCTAACCCTAACCCTAACCCTAACCCCTAACCCTAACCCTAACCCTAACCCTAACCCTAACCCTAACCCTAACCCTAACCCTAACCCTAACCCTAACCCTAACCCTAACCTAACCCTAACCCTAACCCTAACCCTAACCCTAACCCTAACCCTAACCCTAAACCCTAACCCTAACCCTAACCCCTAACCCTAACCCTAACCCTAACCCTAACCCTAACCCTAACCCTAACCCTAACCCTAACCCTAACCCTAAACCCTAACCCTAACCCTAACCCTAACCCTAACCCTAACCCTAACCCTAACCCTAACCCTAACCCTAACCCTAACCCTAACCCTAACCCTAACCCTAACCCTAACCCTAACCCTAACCCTAACCCTAACCCTAACCCTAACCCTAACCCTAACCCTAACCCTAACCCTAACCCTAACCCTAACCCTAACCCTAACCCTAACCCTAACCCTAACCCTAACCCTAACCCTAACCCTAACCCTAACCCTAACCCTAACCCTAACCCTAACCCTAACCCTAACCCTAACCCTAACCCTAACCCTAACCCTAACCCTAACCCTAACCCTAACCCTAACCCTAACCCTAACCCTAACCCTAACCCTAACCCTAACCCTAACCCTAACCCTAACCCTAACCCTAACCCTAACCCTAACCCTAACCCTAACCCTAACCCTAACCCTAACCCTAACCCTAACCCTAACCCTAACCCTAACCCTAACCCTAACCCTAACCCTAACCCTAACCCTAACCCTAACCCTAACCCTAACCCTAACCCTAACCCTAACCCTAACCCTAACCCTAACCCTAACCCTAACCCTAACCCTAACCCTAACCCTAACCCTAACCCTAACCCTAACCCTAACCCTAACCCTAACCCTAACCCTAACCCTAACCCTAACCCTAACCCTAACCCTAACCCTAACCCTAACCCTAACCCTAACCCTAACCCTAACCCTAACCCTAACCCTAACCCTAACCCTAACCCTAACCCTAACCCTAACCCTAACCCTAACCCTAACCCTAACCCTAACCCTAACCCTAACCCTAACCCTAACCCTAACCCTAACCCTAACCCTAACCCTAACCCTAACCCTAACCCTAACCCTAACCCTAACCCTAAACCCTAACCCTAACCCTAACCCTAACCCTAACCCTAACCCTAACCCTAACCCTAACCCTAACCCTAACCCTAACCCTAACCCTAACCCTAACCCTAACCCTAACCCTAACCCTAACCCTAACCCTAACCCTAACCCTAACCCTAACCCTAACCCTAACCCTAACCCTAACCCTAACCCTAACCCTAACCCTAACCCTAACCCTAACCCTAACCCTA
>NW_027285988.1:0-72500 GCF_036169615.1 Heliangelus exortis | reverse complement strand
ACCCTAACCCTAACCCTAACCCTAACCCTAACCCTAACCCTAACCCTAACCCTAACCCTAACCCTAACCCTAACCCTAACCCTAACCCTAACCCTAACCCTAACCCTAACCCTAACCCTAACCCTAACCCTAACCCTAACCCTAACCCTAACCCTAACCCTAACCCTAACCCTAACCCTAACCCTAACCCTAACCCTAACCCTAACCCTAACCCTAACCCTAACCCTAACCCTAACCCTAACCCTAACCCTAACCCTAACCCTAACCCTAACCCTAACCCTAACCCTAACCCTAACCCTAACCCTAACCCTAACCCTAACCCTAACCCTAACCCTAACCCTAACCCTAACCCTAACCCTAACCCTAACCCTAACCCTAACCCTAACCCTAACCCTAACCCTAACCCTAACCCTAACCCTAACCCTAACCCTAACCCTAACCCTAACCCTAACCCTAACCCTAACCCTAACCCTAACCCTAACCCTAACCCTAACCCTAACCCTAACCCTAACCCTAACCCTAACCCTAACCCTAACCCTAACCCTAACCCTAACCCTAACCCTAACCCTAACCCTAACCCTAACCCTAACCCTAACCCTAACCCTAACCCTAACCCTAACCCTAACCCTAACCCTAACCCTAACCCTAACCCTAACCCTAACCCTAACCCTAACCCTAACCCTAACCCTAACCCTAACCCTAACCCTAACCCTAACCCTAACCCTAACCCTAACCCTAACCCTAACCCTAACCCTAACCCTAACCCTAACCCTAACCCTAACCCTAACCCTAACCCTAACCCTAACCCTAACCCTAACCCTAACCCTAACCCTAACCCTAACCCTAACCCTAACCCTAACCCTAACCCTAACCCTAACCCTAACCCTAACCCTAACCCTAACCCTAACCCTAACCCTAACCCTAACCCTAACCCTAACCCTAACCCTAACCCTAACCCTAACCCTAACCCTAACCCTAACCCTAACCCTAACCCTAACCCTAACCCTAACCCTAACCCTAACCCTAACCCTAACCCTAACCCTAACCCTAACCCTAACCCTAACCCTAACCCTAACCCTAACCCTAACCCTAACCCTAACCCTAACCCTAACCCTAACCCTAACCCTAACCCTAACCCTAACCCTAACCCTAACCCTAACCCTAACCCTAACCCTAACCCTAACCCTAACCCTAACCCTAACCCTAACCCTAACCCTAACCCTAACCCTAACCCTAACCCTAACCCTAACCCTAACCCTAACCCTAACCCTAACCCTAACCCTAACCCTAACCCTAACCCTAACCCTAACCCTAACCCTAACCCTAACCCTAACCCTAACCCTAACCCTAACCCTAACCCTAACCCTAACCCTAACCCTAACCCTAACCCTAACCCTAACCCTAACCCTAACCCTAACCCTAACCCTAACCCTAACCCTAACCCTAACCCTAACCCTAACCCTAACCCTAACCCTAACCCTAACCCTAACCCTAACCCTAACCCTAACCCTAACCCTAACCCTAACCCTAACCCTAACCCTAACCCTAACCCTAACCCTAACCCTAACCCTAACCCTAACCCTAACCCTAACCCTAACCCTAACCCTAACCCTAACCCTAACCCTAACCCTAACCCTAACCCTAACCCTAACCCTAACCCTAACCCTAACCCTAACCCTAACCCTAACCCTAACCCTAACCCTAACCCTAACCCTAACCCTAACCCTAACCCTAACCCTAACCCTAACCCTAACCCTAACCCTAACCCTAACCCTAACCCTAACCCTAACCCTAACCCTAACCCTAACCCTAACCCTAACCCTAACCCTAACCCTAACCCTAACCCTAACCCTAACCCTAACCCTAACCCTAACCCTAACCCTAACCCTAACCCTAACCCTAACCCTAACCCTAACCCTAACCCTAACCCTAACCCTAACCCTAACCCTAACCCTAACCCTAACCCTAACCCTAACCCTAACCCTAACCCTAACCCTAACCCTAACCCTAACCCTAACCCTAACCCTAACCCTAACCCTAACCCTAACCCTAACCCTAACCCTAACCCTAACCCTAACCCTAACCCTAACCCTAACCCTAACCCTAACCCTAACCCTAACCCTAACCCTAACCCTAACCCTAACCCTAACCCTAACCCTAACCCTAACCCTAACCCTAACCCTAACCCTAACCCTAACCCTAACCCTAACCCTAACCCTAACCCTAACCCTAACCCTAACCCTAACCCTAACCCTAACCCTAACCCTAACCCTAACCCTAACCCTAACCCTAACCCTAACCCTAACCCTAACCCTAACCCTAACCCTAACCCTAACCCTAACCCTAACCCTAACCCTAACCCTAACCCTAACCCTAACCCTAACCCTAACCCTAACCCTAACCCTAACCCTAACCCTAACCCTAACCCTAACCCTAACCCTAACCCTAACCCTAACCCTAACCCTAACCCTAACCCTAACCCTAACCCTAACCCTAACCCTAACCCTAACCCTAACCCTAACCCTAACCCTAACCCTAACCCTAACCCTAACCCTAACCCTAACCCTAACCCTAACCCTAACCCTAACCCTAACCCTAACCCTAACCCTAACCCTAACCCTAACCCTAACCCTAACCCTAACCCTAACCCTAACCCTAACCCTAACCCTAACCCTAACCCTAACCCTAACCCTAACCCTAACCCTAACCCTAACCCTAACCCTAACCCTAACCCTAACCCTAACCCTAACCCTAACCCTAACCCTAACCCTAACCCTAACCCTAACCCTAACCCTAACCCTAACCCTAACCCTAACCCTAACCCTAACCCTAACCCTAACCCTAACCCTAACCCTAACCCTAACCCTAACCCTAACCCTAACCCTAACCCTAACCCTAACCCTAACCCTAACCCTAACCCTAACCCTAACCCTAACCCTAACCCTAACCCTAACCCTAACCCTAACCCTAACCCTAACCCTAACCCTAACCCTAACCCTAACCCTAACCCTAACCCTAACCCTAACCCTAACCCTAACCCTAACCCTAACCCTAACCCTAACCCTAACCCTAACCCTAACCCTAACCCTAACCCTAACCCTAACCCTAACCCTAACCCTAACCCTAACCCTAACCCTAACCCTAACCCTAACCCTAACCCTAACCCTAACCCTAACCCTAACCCTAACCCTAACCCTAACCCTAACCCTAACCCTAACCCTAACCCTAACCCTAACCCTAACCCTAACCCTAACCCTAACCCTAACCCTAACCCTAACCCTAACCCTAACCCTAACCCTAACCCTAACCCTAACCCTAACCCTAACCCTAACCCTAACCCTAACCCTAACCCTAACCCTAACCCTAACCCTAACCCTAACCCTAACCCTAACCCTAACCCTAACCCTAACCCTAACCCTAACCCTAACCCTAACCCTAACCCTAACCCTAACCCTAACCCTAACCCTAACCCTAACCCTAACCCTAACCCTAACCCTAACCCTAACCCTAACCCTAACCCTAACCCTAACCCTAACCCTAACCCTAACCCTAACCCTAACCCTAACCCTAACCCTAACCCTAACCCTAACCCTAACCCTAACCCTAACCCTAACCCTAACCCTAACCCTAACCCTAACCCTAACCCTAACCCTAACCCTAACCCTAACCCTAACCCTAACCCTAACCCTAACCCTAACCCTAACCCTAACCCTAACCCTAACCCTAACCCTAACCCTAACCCTAACCCTAACCCTAACCCTAACCCTAACCCTAACCCTAACCCTAACCCTAACCCTAACCCTAACCCTAACCCTAACCCTAACCCTAACCCTAACCCTAACCCTAACCCTAACCCTAACCCTAACCCTAACCCTAACCCTAACCCTAACCCTAACCCTAACCCTAACCCTAACCCTAACCCTAACCCTAACCCTAACCCTAACCCTAACCCTAACCCTAACCCTAACCCTAAACCCTAACCCTAACCCTAACCCTAACCCTAACCCTAACCCTAACCCTAACCCTAACCCTAATGACCCTAACCCTAATGACCCTAACCCTAATGACCCTAACCCTAACCCTAACCCTAACCCTAACCACCCTAACCCTAACCCCTAACCCTAACCCTAATGACCCTAACCCTAATGACCCTAACCCCTACCCATGCTAATTTCCCTATATACTAGTATATAAAAAAATTAAAAATAATATGTCCGGTGCAGCCCCAGCAACCCCTTGGGAGGAAAAAAAATTTTTTTTTTTTTTTTTTTTTTTAAATATTTTTTTTTTTTTTCCTCCCAAGGGGCTGGTGGGGTTTTTTTTTAAATTAATAATTTAATTTTATTTAAATTTTAAAACTTGTCACTAAATTTGTGACAAGTTTGAGAAACAGAGAAAGTAAAGAGAAACAGAGAAAGTAAAGAGAAACAGAGAAAGTAAAGAGAAACAGAGAAAGTAAAGAGAAACAGAGAAAGTAAAGAGAAACAGAGAAAGTAAAGAGAAACAGAGAAAGTAAAGAGAAACAGAGAAAGTAAAGAGAAACAGAGAAAGTAAAGAGAAACAGAGAAAGTAAAGAGAAACAGAGAAAGTAAAGAGAAACAGAGAAAGTAAAGAGAAACAGAGAAAGTAAAGAGAAACAGAGAAAGTAAAGAGAAACAGAGAAAGTAAAGAGAAACAGAGAAAGTAAAGAGAAACAGAGAAAGTAAAGAGAAACAGAGAAAGTAAAGAGAAACAGAGAAAGTAAAGAGAAACAGAGAAAGTAAAGAGAAACAGAAAAGTAGGAGAGAAACAGAAAAGTAGGAGAGAAACAGAAAAGTAGGAGAGAAACAGAAAAGTAGGAGAGAAACAGAAAAGTAGGAGAGAAACAGAAAAGTAGGAGAGAAACAGAAAAGTAGGAGAGAAACAGAAAAGTAGGAGAGAAACAGAAAAGTAGGAGAGAAACAGAAAAGTAGGAGAGAAACAGAGAAAAGTAGAAGAGAAACAGAGAAAAGTAGAAGAGAAACAGAGAAAAGTAGAAGAGAAACAGAGAAAAGTAGAAGAGAAACAGAGAAAAGTAGAAGAGAAACAGAGAAAAGTAGAAGAGAAACAGAGAAATGTAGAAGAGAAACAGAGAAAAGTAGAAGAGAAACAGAGAAATGTAGAAGAGAAACAGAGAAAAGTAGAAGAGAAACAGAGAAAAGTAGAAGAGAAACAGAGAAAAGTAGAAGAGAAACAGAGAAAGTAAAGAGAAACAGAAAAGTAGAAGAGAAACAGAGAATAGAAGAGAAACAGAGAATAGAAGAGAAACAGAGAAAAGTAGAACAGAAAAAGACAAGGAGAAAGACAAAATAGAAGAGAGAATGACAGTAGATTAAAGACAATAGAAGAGAGAAAGAGAAAGACAGTAGAAGACATGAACAGACAGTAGAAGAGGGAGACACAGGAACAAAGTGGATACAGTAGAGAACGAGTTGGCCAACTCAAGACAGAAGAGAGAGACAAATAGAATTTGACACAGGCAGACACAGACACACCAACACAGACATACACAGCCAATCCAGTCACTACAAAGAGACAACATACAAAACCTACCTTAAGAAATAATGAGACAGGACACAGCAAAGCAAAACAGCTTTATTCAACTTTTATTGGTCCCTAACTGAGATAACAACGACACGAGACACAGCAAGGCAAAACACAGCTTTATTCAAGTTTTATTGTTCCCTAACCAAGGATACAATGACACGAGACATTGCATAGCAAAACAGATTTATTCAAGTTTTATTGATACCTAACCAAGGAAACAATGACACGAGACACAGCATGGCAAAACACAGACTTATTTGAGTTTTATTGGTACCTAACCGAGGAAATGACAGTACACAAAACCAGAAAAAATGCCTTTATATACTAGCTCAAATTTGTTCCACACACCTAATATATCTTTAGAATCCCCTTCTCTAAACAAGTGACTTACAGAAATAACTAAGGACCCTTCACAACATCTGCCTGGCTTACTATCTCAGTGTTGCCTTTCAATTCTCCAAACTACCCCTCTGACACAACTATGCCGTCCTCTCCTGCAAGGATCCCAATTACATTTTACTATCATTGGTACTCACTTCTGCCATGAATCCACAATGCTCCCCCGGAGCTGTGCTCCGGGAGGCCTCCAAAATCATCCTGCCTGCCAAAACCCAGGTCCCAGGCCTTTCTGCATCCAAACATAGGCGATGAACATCGCCTTGCAGACCGACCGGGACCCGGGAAAAAAAACCCCAGCCGGGGGAGCGAAAAAAAAATCCCCCAGCTGGGGCTTTTTTATTCTAAGTAATTTTTTTAAGTACCTGAAAGGGAAAAAATTGTCATCTCCACATATACAACACAGACAACACCTACCCCCCGAGCCTATTATTATTATTACACAACACTGCCAATAAAATTCCTCGACCCTCATTCCACTGCTGCACAAGCCACTACCAGCTCTCAGCTACCAGCTATAGTTTCACTGCTTCTATCCGCCTACACCCTTCATCCACCATGCTCCTCAGGAGCTGTGCTCCTGGAAGCCTCCAAAATCATCCTGCCTGCCAAAACCCAGGTCCCAGGCCTTTCTGCATCCAAACATAGGCGATGAACATCGCCTTGCAGACCGACCGGGACCCGGGAAAAAAAACCCCAGCCGGGGGAGCGAAAAAAAAATCCCCCAGCTGGGGCTTTTTTATTCTAAGTAATTTTTTTAAGTACCTGAAAGGGAAAAAATTGTCATCTCCACATATACAACACAGACAACACCTACCCCCCGAGCCTATTATTATTATTACACAACACTGCCAATAAAATTCCTCGACCCTCATTCCACTGCTGCACAAGCCACTACCAGCTCTCAGCTACCAGCTATAGTTTCACTGCTTCTATCCGCCTACACCCTTCATCCACCATGCTCCTCAGGAGCTGTGCTCCTGGAAGCCTCCAAAATCATCCTGCCTGCCAAAACCCAGGTCCCAGGCCTTTCTGCATCCAAACATAGGCGATGAACATCGCCTCGCAGACCGACCGGGACCCGGGAAAAAAAACCCCAGCCGGGGGAGCGGAAAAAAAATCCCCCAGCTGGGGCTTTTTTATTCTAAGTATTTTTTTTTAAGTACCTGAAAAGGAAACAATGGTTACCTCAACATACAATGTACAAGCACAGGCTACACCTAAATCACTATGATACAAGCAAGCTAGCCCACAAAAACCAAGCCATCTACCCTGCAAGAACCTGCAGCTACCACTATAGCACAATAAATGATTAAGAACTACATTTAAAAAATAAAAAAATTACAAGGCAGTACACATTTCAATACAAGGCAGTACACATTTCAATACAAGGCAGTACACATTTCAATACAAGGCAGTACACATTCAGGTATAAGGCAATAAAAGTACATCAGTACAAAGCAACAGACACTCAATTAAGGCAATACAAGTACATCAGTACAAAGCAACAGACACTCAATTAAGGCAATACAAGTACATCAGTACAAAGCAACAGACACTCAATTAAGGCAATACAAGTACAGCAGTACAAAGCAACAGACACTCAATTAAGGCAATACAAGTACAGCAGTACAAAGCAACAGACACTCAATTAAGGCAATACAAGTACAGCAGTACAAAGCAACAGACACTCAATTAAGGCAATACAAGTACAGCAGTACAAAGCAACAGACAC
This sequence comes from Heliangelus exortis, assembly GCF_036169615.1. Lineage (NCBI taxonomy): Eukaryota > Metazoa > Chordata > Aves > Apodiformes > Trochilidae > Heliangelus > Heliangelus exortis. Next base: position 64,804 of record NW_027285988.1, on the reverse strand, counting down.
TCAATTAAGGCAATACAAGTACAGCAGTACACACACACAGGTACAAGGCAACACACAGGTACAAGGCAACACACAGGTACAAGGCAACACACAGGTACAAGGCAACACACAGGTACAAGGCAACACACAGGTACAAGGCAACACACAGGTACAAGGCAACACACAGGTACAAGGCAACACACAGGTACAAGGCAACACACAGGTACAAGGCAACACACAGGTACAAGGCAACACACAGGTACAAGGCAACACACAGGTACAAGGCAACACACAGGTACAAGGCAACACACAGGTACAAGGCAACACACAGGTACAAGGCAACACACAGGTACAAGGCAACACACAGGTACAAGGCAACACACAGGTACAAGGCAACACACAGGTACAAGGCAACACACAGGTACAAGGCAACACACAGGTACAAGGCAACACACAGGTACAAGGCAACACACAGGTACAAGGCAACACACAGGTACAAGGCAACACACAGGTACAAGGCAACACACAGGTACAAGGCAACACACAGGTACAAGGCAACACACAGGTACAAGGCAACACACAGGTACAAGGCAACACACAGGTACAAGGCAACACACAGGTACAAGGCAACACACAGGTACAAGGCAACACACAGGTACAAGGCAACACACAGGTACAAGGCAACACACAGGTACAAGGCAACACACAGGTACAAGGCAACACACAGGTACAAGGCAACACACAGGTACAAGGCAGGTCCAAGGCTACCCACACCCAGGTCCAAGGCTACCCACACCCAGGTCCAAGGCTACCCACACCCAGGTCCAAGGCTACCCACACCCAGGTCCAAGGCTACCCACACCCAGGTCCAAGGCTACCCACACCCAGGTCCAAGGCTACCCACACCCAGGTCCAAGGCTACCCACACCCAGGTCCAAGGCTACCCACACCCAGGTCCAAGCTTCAAGTACATCACTACAAGGCAGTACACAGTTGGTTTCAAGGCAATACATATACATCATTACAAATCAATACACATGCAGTGGCAATGCATACCACTAGATTGTTACAATGCTATACTCGGTCAATTACAGCCAGTTCCATCGCATTACACACACGAGTACACTCACAATGCAGTCAAAAACCGTTATTGAAAATACAGTACATATTCAAGTACAGAGTCCAACGGGGAGGTAAACAAATATTCAGGACTATACACAAAGACAGACAAAGAAGGCATTACAGACTTCTGCTTAAGTCTGCATTACAGACTACTTACAGGCAAATACTTCAATGACTCCATCAAGTACTACAACTACACAAACTCAATTTCAGCACAGACTCAAATTAGGATTAAACTGCAAGGCATCGCAAAGTCAAACAAAAGCCACTACAGACTAAATCTACCACTCTCAAGTAGGGCTGTACAAAGTCAAACAATGAAGTAAGGCAGTACAAGTATATATTCAAATAAAAAGCTATGCAAAATCAATCCTTCACGTACATTGCAACACCGGGTCGTGTACCTAGTCCCCTACAATGCTATAGGCTCACTGGCACACTCATACAGTCCCATACAGGCAAATGTAGCGCACTACAGATTCAAACACCATTACATTACATAGCAATACAGTGCAATAAAAACTCAAATAAGCACTCAAATGTAGGGCACTGTAGTCTAATACAGTACAACATGCTGTAACAAAGCCACCCTAACACACACATAAGGCTTCACAGAACAATACAACCGCACATGGAAAACACCAATGGAACCACAGACAGTAGTACAGCCTATTTTGGTGCACTTGAGTAAAAAAATAGAGTAACAACTCAGACACCAGGTCAAGTACGGCGCGACACCAGGTCAAGTACGGCGCGACACCAGGTCAAGTACGGCGCGACACCAGGTCAAGTACGGCGCGACACCAGGTCAAGTACGGCGCGACACCAGGTCAAGTACGGCGCGACACCAGGTCAAGTACGGCGCGACACCAGGTCAAGTACGGCGCGACACCAGGTCAAGTACGGCGCGACACCAACATGAGCAATGCAGTAAATGTTCTAATACAGAAATACAAGGAGGGACTGAAGACACAGAACCTAGCACCTTTGTGGCACGTGGCCACAAAGCCATGGCAATTCAATTACAAAGCATTGCAAGGCACTGAGAACTAAATCACACATACAATGTATATCTGGAAACCTACAGTACAAAGTCAGTATACTGCCAAACAGCAGATACAGAGCCCTACAAAACCCAACACCAGAACAACACATTTGTTACCTGATGGGCTTTGAGACTGAAACCCTGAAGGAGGCACAGATGAAATACAACATAGCGCTGCTGTGGAAACACAGTTTACTAGACGAAAAGGCGCAGGTTCGGATGGTCTCCCCGAAGACGGTTCTCCGTAAACCGTGCAGAATCCTAGGGCGTCCTGTCTACCGGCACCGACTGTCCCACAGCACGCCCTCCTCAGACGACACGCTCAGAGACACCGTGCTTCTGTCACCTAGAAGACCAAGAGACAAAATTACTGTTCTGCTCTGTAAAATGATCCTCGTCATTCCCACCACTCGACCTCACCTCACCTCAAATGCTCAGCCAAGTCCAACAATGGCCAGGACAGCATCTGCAAAAAAAAAAAAAAAAAAAAAAAAAAAAAAAAAAAAAAAAAAAAAAAAAAAGGCAAATGCTTTAGCAAGTGGTCAAGGACTTTGATCTTACTGAAAGAGCTTACTAGCATCTCACCTTCTTAAGCAGTTGATGGGTGTACTTCCTGACACTTCAATGGCTCTACAGGGCACCTGAAAAGAGCAAGGCAATTTGTAATATACTGCTGCTTCTAACAAAACCCTCCCAGAGAATTGCCCAATCTCCTTTACCTTAATCCTTTGCCAGATGCCCCTCAGGCATGTTAGTCTGAACTGGATACCGAGGCACCACCTGAAAAAATACACAGGTAATGTTTTTTACTTCAATACTACTCATAACATTTAACACTTCCAGCAGGCAATTTCACAGTGCTCACCTTCCAAAGGTGATGTCCCATTGAGATGAACTGCCTGCTCTACACAGCTTTGCAACCTAAAAAAAAAAAAAAAAAAAAAAAAAAAAAAAAAATCCATTAATGCTACTCAGAGCAACTGCATCCACCTGCCCTGTGACAGACTTGACCAAGCCTTGCTATGACATTCAGCTACCCACCTGCTTTGCTTTCTTGTTCCACATCCTGGACTTCTGCATCTGTAAGAAATAAATCAAACTAATCTCAGGGATTCTAATAAACGTTGAAAGGACCTCCCCACCAACACCAAACACTGACTAACCTTCAGGTGGCATCTTTCTCGCCTTCTCCAGCCTTTTTCTGCTCGTCTTTGTCACACGGCATCTGAAAAACAGTATTATGCAAGTCACTGAAATGCTGCTCAACAGCTGGAATATTCCCTTAGGGCTCTTCCAACAAACCCTGACCCTACAACTCCAGGCAGGGCAGCTCCAAACCAAACACTCAAACTCAAGACACAACCCTGCAAACCATGAGACTATGTCGAGAGACCACCAAGCAAGAAGCGAATCTCCGGCATCCAAGACTGCTTAGCAAGAAGACCTACAGCGATGTGACTGCGAAGCTAGGAGATGAAGCGATGCATGCCAAAAAACATAGACTTCAAGACCTGAGGACACAAGGACATGTCGATCGATTCCCACTCTGGGAAAATCTAAGACCAGAGATGCTGATGCAGATGGCAATGATGTTTCAGAAGATGACCATCAAGAAACTTCCAAGATGAAAGACCAATCTATGGTTTACATCTGTCACACAAGAAAAAGATGCTGCTGACCAGGAAATGCTTTCCAGGGATGATGCCCAAGACGCAGGACTTGTTCTGTGAGGACACACAGAAGACCATCAAGGCCTGAGGAAGCGCCGAGACGAAGATGGACAACACAAAACACACAACCCCAGACACCAAGGCTGGAGCTGCCCTGCCCACACTAGCATCGTGCTGGAAACTAACTGGCTCCGCTTATCCACGCAAAGGGGCCTACTCCCAGACAGCCCTCTCCCAGAAAGCAAACTTCAAGATCCCTCCGGCAACTCCCAACCTCAACCCCCCACCAATTCAGTCCCTCGACTTGTCTTTCCGAGAGCTGGGTTTCAGAATCTATGTCCAGCAGCAAACACCACTCCGTGACAGGCACGTCCCTTCAGCACACACATTCCTGTTCACCATCTGCAATCAGAAAAAAAAAAAAAAGGAAAAAATCAGAATCCATGTCACCAGTTAGGACCGCTTCAGCCGTCTCCAAACACTTACACTACAAAAAAGAGGCCTCAGAAGAGTCCCACAGCATTCTTCTCCCCTTCTTGATCCAGAGTTCAATCCTGTCTACACCACTGCTTTGGGCACCTAAAAAGAACAAGAGAGAGTTACTGTTCTGATGATTGATGATCACGAGCTCCATGAACCCCCCCTGTACCACCTCACCTTTAAGAGTCATCTGTTCTCAACAGTAGGAGGCACACCGCCTGCAAAAAAAGAGGAAACATTTAACCGAGTTGATATAAAACACGTGAACGACTCTGCACACAGCCATCTCACCTTCTCCAACTGTTCCTCAAGACATGGCTTTGTCACTCCGGCACTGTGTGTGACACCTGCAAAAGTCAAGGCAAAAGGCACACGCTGAGATATTGCCTCCAACACCACCCAGGCGACTGTGATATCTATCTCCTGCTCCATTACCTTTGCCCCTCGCCCATCTGTCTGCCATCTCTTTGGGGTACCACGATGAGGTTAGGAGGGCACCTGAAAAACAAAAAAAAAAACCACAAAACAACAAGGGATGCTCATGACCAACCAATAATACAACACCTGAGAATAACTGCTCCTCCAGCCCACCGGCCATTGCTCACCTTGCCACAGCCACCTCTGGTGTCCGTACCCCGCTTCGCTCGCCGCTTCCACCTTCAAAATGACAACAAACCGTAATGTGGTCAGGTAGCCAAGGGAGGCAGCTTGCCACCAACTGCACACCCTGACTAACCTTCAGCTGGTTTCCTTGTCTCCTCCTCCATCCGTTTCTTGCTCATCCTTGACTTGCGGGATCTGAAAAACAGAATTACGCAAGTTACCGCACCGCCGCTCAACACCGAGTCGGTCAGGTTGTGGTGCTTCTGTGGCCCCTGATCCTACCCAGCAGGCAGGGCAGCTCCAAGCCAAACACTCACAGGCACAGACTGACCAAAGACACAGCCACGTGAGTCACAAGACTTGAGCTCAAGATAAAACTCGCAGCAAGAAGAGGAACTCTGGAATCCAAGACTTTTGGGCAATAAGACCTACAGCGATGCGTCTGCAAAGCGAGGGAATGAAGCGACGGATGCCCGAGATGCCGCCTTCAAGACCTGAGGATGCAAGGATGTGGGGAACAAGTCCCCCTCAGGGAAACTGGGTGGACAGAGATCAGATGACAATGCAATTGAGAACGACATTGCGGAAGACAACCATCAAGAAACTTCCAAGTCAAGAGACCGATCTGCAATTTAAACTCATTGTGTAGAATAACATGCTGCTGATCAGTACCGTGCTGATCAGGAAAGGCTTTGCAGGGATGATGCCCAAGATGCGAGACTTGCTCTGTGAGGACACGCAGAAGACCATCAAGACTGGAGGAAGCTCTAAGACAAAGACAGACAACACAAGATACACAACCCCACACACCAAGGCTGGAGCTGCCCTGCCCACCCTAGCATTGTGCTGGAAACTAACATGCTCTGTTCACCCACTCAAAGGGGGCTAATTGTAGACAGCCCTCTCCCAGATGCCATCTTCAAAATCCCTCCTGCAACTCCAAGCCTCAGCCCCTCTGCAACCAAGTTCCTGTACTTAGCTTTCAGAGGGCTCTGGGTCTAAATTTATGTCCAGCAATGAAATCACGTTGTCTGACTAGCATGTTCCTGCAGTTTTAAGGTTCCTCTTCAACAACTGCATTTAAAAAAAAAAAAAAAAAGTAATAAGTAGAAAAAAAAAAAAAAAAGTAACAAATAGAAAAAAAAAAATTTGCATGCAAGCATATTCTTGCTATAAAGAGCTCTAACTTATGGTGGTTTTAAAGTTCTTACCTTAAAGAGTCTTCTCAAACAGCCCAGACAGCTCAACAGCTGCAGTCAGCTCCAGGAGTAGGAGAGCTCTGACCTCAGAGAAGCCCAAGAGCTGACTGAAGCCCCTAGCCAAAGGCTGCGGCTTATATACCACAGGCACCGCCCACAGCTTTTCCCACAATCCCCTGAGAAAGGGGAGGTGACAATTACCATGAGGTATAAAAGCAGCCAGAGGAGAAGCAGTCAGTTTTCTCCTCTTTCTTCAGTTTGCAGGACAAGCAGAGAAACTCCGTGATGCCGGCTGAGGAATTTGGGGTTTTTTCTCTCTCCTTGTTACTTCAGTGACATGACCAGGTAAGAATTCAACCCAAAGGGAACCTTAACAGAGTAAAGGTCATTGGAGGCTTGTATTAGACAGAAAAGAAGAAAGAACAAGTGCGGTGGGTCACAGATACGGATTCACAAAGTCTCCTGAAAGACTCAGAGGGGTGAGAGCTCTGCAACAAAGCTAGAAGTGCGCTAAAGGCAAGCTGGAAGGCAGCGTTCTGTTAGAGGGGTCATTTTTGGATCGAAGACACTGAAGAAAGCTGAGGGGCACAAGCAGCAGTCTAGAGGGGATTTTAATAGAGTACAGGCGTCCCTGGGATGTTGGGAACCGAATGACAGACAGCGTCAGAAGAGCTTCTCGTGGAGCGAAAGAGGCGTAAAATGCGCAACGGAGCCGGATGGTGGCTGTGGGACGCCGACAGGGGGGCGTGAGGTTGGCCTCCGGAGGTGTGGTGGTGAGAGAAGGGTGCCGTGAGAGAGGTAAAAGGCGGCTCTGGGACACGAGGGAAAACCGTTCGTGTCCAGTTGATGTATGGATGTCCTCGGGGGCTGAGGGACTGAACAGATGTCTAAGATCACAACAAATGAAGGAAGGGTTCTGGGGTGCAAAGAGAGCCTGAAGAAGGATTCTGTCTCAGTAAGAGAGCTAAAAAGAGCACCACAGAGATCGAAGGGTGTGGGGCGGCGTGAGGATGGTCTCGTAAGGAGCGGTGCCCTGAATGAGAGGGCTCTGATGGGCAATAATGTTGAAGAAGAGTCCGGGAAGACCCTCTGGCAGAGTCTTGAGGGGGAGACCGGACCCCCGTCCCTTTCTGAACGCTTCCTCGGAGAGGACCCTGGGTGTGGCTGGATGTGGTCTTTGCCCCTGGCAGTAAAGCGGAGTTCATAGTCTCCCTCTGCCCCAGAGTTGGTGTATTTTGTCTCTGCCTTTTAATACCTCGCTACCTGTCCGCATGATGTGCACCCGTCCCGTTGTATAAAGGGTTTCTTTAAAATGCATCTTACCCCAGGGTGATTGGTCTCTTGGCTCTTCTGCATGTGCCTTTGATTTCACTGGTTGTTTCATCTGAACCTGAAGTTCTGACGGTTTGCTGCCATCCCCAAATAAATTGATCCGTTTGCTTCCTGGTCTCCATATGGAACTCTAATTCCTGAAATTCAGCTTTCATTTTGCCGTCTCCGTGTCCTGTGGACTTATCTGGCTCTCGAGGGGGGAGGGGCTTGTTGCGCTGCTTTTCTATTAGTCTGTCCTTGGTGTTTCACGTGGCATCGGTTTCACTAGATTTCAAGGACAGTTGAGACTGTCCTGAGGTCTATATATGTCTCCTACTTAATATGATACTTCGCCAGATGGGCGGGGTCAGCGCAAAAGACACAGGCACCCAAATAAAGAAGTTAGTTTATATTTACTGATGTATTAAATTATAAGAGAACAAGTGCAGAAACAAACAACAAAACTGAAGTGCGATAGCAAAGTCAAAGCAAAACACACCAACTCATCTAATTCTTACTATACAGACGCAGCGATAAAGAGTAAGAAAGACGTGTCGCCGATTGCCGTAATGATTCGACTTTCCCTGGATCTGCGGTTGCTGGGGAGCCCTGGTTGTTACGAGGACACGGAGAACCATTCCCAGCAGTTGGGAAATCCTACACGGTGCGTCCTTTTGTAGGTGAGGACGCCAGAAAGGGTCCAGTTAACCCTGCTAGTCCGAAGGACTTGCGCTTTTCTTAACGTGAAAACGTCCGGTCTTACGCCCCCTAACAACCGAAACCGGGGCCTGGCTGGGGCCCAAGTCGCAGATCGTAGGGCTGCCTAAACTATCTCCCCTAGACATGTTACTGGTGGTTACCTAAAATATCTACCCGGACAGTTCAGTATATTGGCTGCTTTTCCACTCTCTCGTGGTTTGAAAAAAATTTCTCAGAATGCGGAGGGTAAGCTACTGCTTTCACAAACCTTTTTCCTCCTACATACTTAGCTGATCTCCCAGTAAACCAAATGTGCTCCGTCTCAGGACGAGTTAATAGATCCGAGTTTTTTTCAAGCCTCATTAAAGATTCATTTTTGAGTGCAAAATCAGGGTTTACTTCTTGATTATTCATGGGGGGCAGTGGCTAGCTACTAGTGGAAGGCAGCCACACCATAGCCTCCCGCTTTGGCTCTATCTTGAATATATTTGACCCATTGCATGATAGGAATTATGGCAGACAGAGCCACTTTATATCCTACTGTGAGTTGTTCTAGTTCTAGCGCAGCCCAAAAATGTGCTAATGTAGTAGATGTTTGTGAATTCATGTTAAATAATTATAAAATGTTTGTTAACCCACCTTTGAGAGTACTAATAATATATCTGTCTTCAACATTGTGAAATATACAAACGTAGGAATTCGTTGGAATGAAATATAACTGTTCTTTGGGTAACTACAAAGCTTAAGGGAACAAGAAACAAGACATCCACAGTTTCTGTACCCTGAAAACACTACAATGTACATCCTGTTGTGCTAATCTAAGCTGATTTTGCTGCTCACCACATAGCGTTGAATTTGAGGTGGTTTTACTGCTGACTGCAGATTGTTGCACAGGAAAGAGCAAAGGAGCGCATGTGCGGAATCGAAGGGTAACGAGAGGGGAAACTGAGGCAGACACTGACTTCATCCAATGACCACCAGATGGGGGTCAAAAAGACCCTCAGAGATAAAGTGGGCACGTGCTTTTGAAGGCCGCCTCTTCCAAGAACTAATAAACATAATCCAGCCTGTTCTAGAACAGTCATGAATATGTATTAGAATAGTTATGAATATTAAGGTATGAAATGTAAGACAAAAGATTAAACTTTAAGGCATGTGTGCAAGTGGAGCGGAGACTCCCCACGCACCCAGCGCTGTTTTGCTTATTGCGATTTTATTTATTAAATTAAACTATTCACAGAATATTGAGTCCCAGTCATTTATAACACTGATAACTCTCAAAGTGGAGTTGTTTTCTGCTTCTGGTAATTGTCTCCCCTGGGGTCCAAGTTCTGTGTAACCAGTTTACAGATTTGTTTGAGATCTCTTCTTATTTGTGAGGATCATAAATCCAAAACCTTTTGTTAAGCCTCTTCTGCTAATTGCAAATCAGCCTGCTGTTCACTTCTGCAAACTCACACTTTTCCCTTGTTACCTCACATAACAGGGTTACGATTGGTCCTACGTGTCAGATGCGCTGTCTCCAAAAACGACACAATGCGATGGGTGCTAAGAATTGAACACCCCAATACACACTGCCACGCACTGAATATAAGAAGATAAAAAACCATTGACCGGCAGTCGGGCATCTTTTGAGCGAAAAACTACAAATGAGTCTCCGGAAGTCGGCCATTTTGGTACCGGAAGTCGGCCATCTTTTCAGCGGAAAACTACAAACGAGTCTCCGGAAGTCGGCCATGTTGTTACCGGAAGTCGGCCATCTTTTTACCAAAAAACTACAAACGAGTCTCCGGAAGTCGGCCATCTTGTTACCGGAAGTCGGCCATCTTTTTACCAAAAAACTACAAACGAGTCTCCGGAAGTCGGCCATCTTGTTACCGGAAGTCGCCCATCTTTTTACCAAAAAACTACAAATGAGTCTCCGGAAGTCGGCCATCTTGTCACCGGAAGTCAGCCATCTTTTCAGCGGAAAACTACAAATGAGTCTCCGGAAGTCGGCCATCTTGTTACCGGAAGTCGGCCATATTTTTACCGAAAAACTACAAATGAGTCTCCGGCAGTCGGCCATCTTGTTACCGGAAGTTGGCCATCTTTTTACCGAAAAACTTCAAATGAGTCTCCGGAAGTCGGCCATTTTGGTACCGGAAGTCGGCCATCTTTTCAGCAGAAAACTACAAACGAGTCTCCGGAAGTCAGCCATCTTGTCACCGGAATTCGGCCATCTTTTTACCGGAAAACTACAAACGAGTCTCCGGAAGTCGGCCATCTTGTTACCGGAAGTCGGCCATCTTTTTAGCGAAAAACTACAAACGAGTCTCCGGAAGTCGGCCATCTTGATACCGGAAGTCGGCCATCTTTTTACCGAAAAACTACAAACGAGTCTCCGGAAGTCGGCCATCTTGTCACCGGAAGTCAGCCATCTTTTCAGCGGAAAACTACAAATGAGTCTCCGGAAGTCGGCCATCTTGTTACCGGAAGTCGGCCATATTTTTACCGAAAAACTACAAATGAGTCTCCGGCAGTCGGCCATCTTGTTACCGGAAGTTGGCCATCTTTTTACCGAAAAACTTCAAATGAGTCTCCGGAAGTCGGCCATTTTGGTACCGGAAGTCGGCCATCTTTTCAGCAGAAAACTACAAACGAGTCTCCGGAAGTCAGCCATCTTGTCACCGGAATTCGGCCATCTTTTTACCGGAAAACTACAAACGAGTCTCCGGAAGTCGGCCATCTTGTTACCGGAAGTCGGCCATCTTTTTAGCGAAAAACTACAAACGAGTCTCCGGAAGTCGGCCATCTTGATACCGGAAGTCGGCCATCTTTTTACCGAAAAACTACAAACGAGTCTCCGGAAGTCGGCCATCTTTTTACCGAAAAACTACAAATGAGTCTCCGGACGTCGGCCATCTTGTTACCGGAAGTCGGCCATCTTGTTACCGAAAAACTACAAATGAGTCTCCGGAAATCGGACAAACTGATAGTTAAAAATTTAAGAACCCCCAGTGTTCCCTAAGCGTAGAAACACACCATCTGGCAGATCCTCTGCTCTTCGCCAAAACCTGTCAATTTTCTCTTACTTGATAGATTCATTTAATCACTCGTATTGGAAGGGGCCCTCAAAGACCATCTGGTCCATCCCTCTACGTAATGCTATGGATTCGATTCTTAACACTTTCTACAACGGGGGGAATCTACCGCTTCTCCTAGGAGACCATTCCAATCCTTTACTGTCCACATGGTGAAAAATGAACTTATGTCCAATCAGAATTTCCCCATTACCTCTTATCCATTAAGCCCCACCTTACCTTGTTGCTGTACGACCAAAAGTGAGAACTTTTGCAAGGCGAATGTCTCTTAGGGCACGGCCCTCCAAGGTCCAAACAGGCGTTCCAGCAGAAACTCACGAAGAGTGCTCTGAGTCTATTGCCCTCAGGCTTGCCTAGCCTGGCTCGGAGCTACTGCTCCGGGATCAGCAAACCTCTCTGGTGGCTTGCTCAGGAATGAGCTGAGATTGGGCTCCAGGCCTCACCTTTTATTGACCCCCTAATCCTGCTCATGTGCAGTTGGGGCCCACCCTAAGCAGGCACAGGTGGGCTTAACACAAGCTCATGCCCCCTACCTGGCAATTAGTGGCACCTGGTTGCCTCATTTCACTAAAGAGAACAGTGAGCAGCTGACTGTCTGGCTGCTTCTGGTTACAGGAGGACAAAAAAAGAACAGAGTGCAGCTGAGTAATAGGGAACATCTGGTTTCTAAAGGTCCAAAATAGAGAGTGTGTTTGGCTGCTTCACATGCTGTTTCCGGTTGCTGGAGGACTGGTGTCTGTCAGCAAGCCGGCAAGCATTTAAAAACCCATTTACACATCTAATATCTGCTTTGACTTATACATCAGCTTTGATACACTCACACAGACTCCCTGGAGCAAAATATCCTCTGTCCCTCCTGGTCCCACACCAGGTGGTGAGGGGGGCCTCACCTCTACCAGACACCCTGACAGCCCTCACAGCCCTTTACCCCTCCCCACTGTCACTCCAGTGCTTAAAACACATCTAGGAAGACTATTAGGCAGGATTTGTCATTACACTCATAACATCAAAGGAACGCTCTTGCTGGGTGCAGAAAAAGCTTCCATCCTTCCCTACTCCATTGCTGGCGTAGAGAACCCTGTACGGCTGCCTCTACTTGTATCACAAGAGACACCTACACACACACTGCAACAGTAGCGGCCTCACATCCTGCTTAGACAGCAAAGCTGAAAGTAAAAAAGGACTCCTGAAAGTAAAAAAATAAATTCACCATCTGCTCATGAGGTGTCCACATGTTTATACATATCCTATTTAAATACTTCTATAGGCAAGTATTTCACTTCCTTTTTGCATTCATGTAACTTGTACAACTGTTAACTGATACCATTACGTTTTCTATCTCAAACACGGGGATAATTTGACCAGGAATTTTTTGTGTGTTACACAACCGGGAGGGAGAGCTGCCCAAAGGAGATGCTACCAAACCCCCAGGGAAATACCCCATTTAGAGGGAGACAAAGTACTTCAGAGCACTCCATCAAAACACCAGCAAAAGATACCTGCAGCATCCAGCTGTCTCTCTGTTCAAAGATTTAGAATAGATAATTAACTAAACTAGGTAATATATGAGATCTAAAGCATTATGGGGCTCTCGGCGTCTAAACAATGCAGTTTGTACTTTATACAACTGTTTTTGTTACATTTATGATACAAAAAAATCTGTGGTAACTCTTTGGCTTTAATTTTTGAAGGATGATGGAGAGAAGGGAGGGTAAAACTGCAGGAGTCAAACAAATCCCCACTGCTGCAGTATATAAGCTTACCACAAAAGGACTCTCTGCTTTGTTAATACATCTGGACGTACCAAAACGTGCAGAGGAATGCATTTTCATCATCTCAACTGCTGCAATTGTGAACCACAAAGCCAGAAACACCATCAACTTGAGAAAGGTGTGCTGTGCTTCCCTCTTGAGAATGACCTTCTCTTTTTTTTTTTTTTTTTTTTTTTTTTGAAGGAGGAAAGAGTCTTGTTGTCCACAGACTCTTTTGGGATCTGCTCTGATGGGGAGTTTCCAAAATGCAACAGCTTTGAATGAGAGGCATTTCTGTTTTGGACTCTCTCTTCCCATCTTCTATCAATATTCATGCTGAAGGGCAGTTGTTCCTGGTCTCCCAGTTTAGCTTGCAGCAGGCCAGGGATCAGATTCCTTCCTCAAGAAAAGGCACATCATGTAACTGGTATATTTCTGCAATCACCAGGCTTGTCTTCATTAAAAAAAAAAAAAAAAAAAAAAGCAGAGTGCCAGCAGGAAGCATCCGGAAGAATCCTATGGGTTGGCAAACCTCTTCTGCGACAACCACCTTCACCATCCCTTGAAGGACTCATCATCCCTAAAGACACCCCCCAAAGTCATATAGAAATAGCACTTAGGGATATGGCTTAAGTTCTTGTCAGTGTAAAGTTAATGGTTGGACTCTATGATCTTGAAGGTCTTTTCTAATAGAGGTAATTCTGTGATTAGCACCATGGGCTTCCCCTCACCTGCTCTGTACCCATTCGATGCCAGATACTGCATCCGTCATTGTTTGTAGAACCCAAGCTACACCAAGAGACAAAATGACAGGTATACTTGAAGGGAGTCACCAGCTCCATGTTCATCCTCGCTACTACCCCAGCTCACCTCAAATGCTCATCCAGTCCCAAAAGTGGCCTACAAAGTTCATGCAAGAAAGTAACTGCTTCACTGAGTAGTCACATTATTCTCTGCTCTTTGACACTGACCTTACCTCGGACTACTTGCTATAGTCAGCAGCTTTGTCCCAGTGAGCCTGCTTAGGATATTTGCAAAAAACAAAAGGAACATACCAAGATGCTGCCTCAAACAGCACCCTGCCTGCAACAATTCCCATCTCTTACTCCTTTACCTTGGCAATTTGCATACCCAGCCTCTGCAATTTTCTTGTTGTCACATGGTGACTACAATAGAACCTATAAACATCAACTGATGCTTCGAACTTCAACAACACACCCGAAAAATAACTGCTCTTTGGTCCCACTAGTCCTCACTCACCTCACCCCAGTCACCTTCAGTGACTATCCCACTTCACTTACTGCTTCTACCTTCAAAATGAGTTAAACACACACTGTAATCAGGTAGCTACCAGAAGCACAATCCCTCCAGCACTACACACTGACTGACCTGACTGCACTCTGCTCCCTCATTTCTTCTCACGAGCGCATATTTGTCCTTTGCATCTGAAAGAAAGTGTTACACAAGTCACTGGAATGCTGAACAATGGACAGACAATTCCAGATATCTCCATCCCAGTTAGGAACCCCATCTAGAGTATTACTACTCTCATGCCATTAATAAACACAGCCCCACAACTTTAAACCCATACACATACAACTGTTAACTACTGAGAGGGTCAATCTCCTGCGCTGCACAGGAAAAACCCTCTCATGAGGGTCCCATCACCTTCAAACACCATCAAAGCAACTGCCCACCCAGCCTGAGTATGGCTGCTCCACCTAAGATCACTGTAAAATTGTGGCCTAAAAACTACAGGCAAACATCACCAGAGACCCTTATGGCTCTTCAATATCCCCAACTCTACAATCTGGGCAGAGCAGCTCCAGGCCAAACACACAAACACAGACCAACCCAAGAAACACCACTGCAAACTACAAGATGAAACATTAATAGAAAACTCCCCAAAAGAATTACTCTGGGCTCCGAGAAGTTGGCCAAGAAGATCTACAGGGATGCAAGGGTGAGGCAAGGAGGCCCCATGGTGACATCAAGTGTCATAGAACACTTCCCCTTACAATAATTACTCTTCAAAATAACATATCAGATGTACAAGAAGACTAGCATCAAGACCTAAGGATGCAGAGACAAGGTTGCAAATGTGGAAAATTTATGACCAGAGATGCTCATTCGTTCATAAAGAAGATTACAAAAGATGCCTATCAAGAAATTTGCAAGACGCAAGAAAAGAAGGATCCAGATGGCACTATGATGATGATGATGACTAAATGTGTTCAACACCATGGGGATGATGTTCAAATATTACTTGTCCTGTGAGGGACTCTGGAACCCAAGACTTGTGGGCAATAAGACCTACAGAGATGCGTGTGCTAAAAACGAGGGAATGAAGCGACGGATGCCCGAGAAGCCCCCTTCAAGACCTGAGGACGCAAGGATGCGGGGAAAGAGTCCCCCTCGGGGAAACTGGATGGACAGAGATCAGATGACAACGCAATTGAGAATGACATTGCAGAAGACAATCATCAAGAAACTTCCAAGTCAAGAGACCGATCTGCAATTTAGACTCGTCGTGCGGAATAACACGCTGCGGAATAAGCACCGTGCTGAGCAGGAAAGGCTTTCCAGGGAGGATGCCCAAGATGCTGGACTTGCTCTGTGAGGACACAGAGGACCATCACGGCCTCAGGAAGCTCTAAGACAACAAAGACTGACAACACAAAACCCACAACCCCACACACCGAGGCTGGAGCTGCCCTGCCCATGCTGTAATCATACTGGAAAGTAACCTGTTCCCTTCACCCACCCAAAGGGGGCTGCTTCCAGACAGTCCTCTCCCCTACACTAACTTCAAAACACCACCTGCAATTCCCAACCTCGGCTCCTCTGCTCAGCCCCTCCCCACCCGCCCCTGGGCCCTCAACTTATCTTCAAGAGCGACAGCAGCACAAAGCCATGGTCAGTAATGACAACCACATTGTTTGACTGGGGTGTGCTTCCAGTCGCACAGTTCCTCTTCATCCCCTATACGTAAAAAGGAAAAAGCACAACCCACAGATCACAAACAGCGCTGGCACAAGTCCCACCTAAGCCGACGCACGCTACTTCTGCTGCACTCACCTCCTCAAGGGAGCCCCATGGTATACCGTGCACCTTCTCGTTCCAGAGTTGAACGCTATCGCCACCATTGCTTGGGGCACCTGAAACACCAAGAGAAAGAGTTCCTGTTCTGTTGATCAGAAGTCACCAGCCCCATGAACCCCCTCACTACCAACTCAACTCAACTTCAACGCTCATCCGGTTCCAAAGGTGGCACGCACAGCGCCTGCAAAAACAAAAGGAAACGTTTAAGTGACTTGATGTAAAATACATGGCTGACCCACCCCACCACCATCTCACCCTCTCCAGCCGCTCCTAAATGTGTGTCTTTGTCCCTACAAGGATGGTTGTGGCACCTGCAAAAGCCAAAGCAAAAGGCACGTGCTGAGGTAGTGCCTCAGCCTCCCACCCATCTGCCTGCCATCCTCGTGGGGTGCCAAAAGCAGGTTTGGAGGACACCTGGAAAACACAAAAAACGGGATGCCAATGTCTTCAACGACAATAAAACACCTGAGAAATAACTGCTCCTCCAGCACGCCAGCCTTTGCTGACCTTGCCACAGCCACCTCCGGAACAGATATTCTGCTTCCTTGGCTGCTCTCACCTTCAAAAGGACAAACAAACCATAATGTGGTCAGGTAGCCAGGAGGGGGACCTTCACTCCAACACCAACTAACCTTTGGGTGGTGCTCTTCTCTCCTCCTGCTCTGTCATGTACATCCTTGTCACATGGGATCTGAAAAACAGTGATGCACAAGTCCCTGGAACACTGCCCAACAGTGCTGGACTAGTCCTTTAGGGCTCTTCCAAAAAACCCCAAACCTATAACTCTGGGAAGAGCAGCTCCAAACCAAACACACAGACTAACTCCAGACGCAGCCCTGCAAATCATGAGACTTGGTCTCAAGAGAACACCAAGCAAAAAGAATATCTCTGGGATCCAAGACTGTTGGGCAAGAAGACCTACAGCGATGCGGCTGTGAAGTGAGGGGCTGAAGCAACAGATGCCCACCAAGCCAGGCTTGAAGACCTAAGGATGCAGAGAACAAGTGCTACTCTGCAAAAATCCATGACCAGAGATGCTGATTAATATGGAAAAGTGTTTCAGAATACCACCATCAAGAAACTTCCCAGATGCAAGAATAATCCATGTGTTTAACTTGTCATGAAAGAAAAAGATGCTGCTGACTAGTACTGTGCTGATGAGAGAAGACCTTCCAGGGATGACGCCCAACATGAGGGAATGGCTCTGTGAGGACAAAGAGGACATTGAGGGATGAGGAAGTTATCAAACACTCAAGACAGACAACACAAAGTACACACCACCACACACAAAGGCTGGAGCTGCCCTGCCCAGGCCAAACCAATGCTGTAAACTCATCTGCCCCCTTCACCTGACCAAAGCAAGCTGCTCCCAGACAGCCCTCTCCCCATTTCTAACTTCAAAACCACTCCCTGCCGTTCCCAGCTTTGTCCCTTCTGCCCATCCCCAGTCCCTCCACTTGTCTTTGGTGGTAGGGGTCCAAAGCCATGGTCAGCAAAGAAAGACAAAACCATCCACAGGGATGTTCCTGCAGCCACAAGTTGCCTGTTCATCATCTGCCGAAAAAGAAAAAAACAACCAAACAAAGAAACCACATCGCCACACATAATAATTTCCACCTGAAATTGCAACATGAGCCAGCACCAACCTCTTAGAGAAGACCCAGCTTCTCATGAGTCCTGTGAGGTCTCACCCACCTGCTCATCTCAGAATTAGGCGCTGCAGGACACAATGAAGGGCACCTAAAATACACAAAACCACTGTTTGGCTTGAAAAAAGTCACTACATACATGAACCTCCTAAATTACCACCCCAGCTTACCTCCAACACTCAGCTCCAAAGGTGACAAAAAACAAACAAAACAAAATAAAACAAACGAAACACACAAAAAAAACCAACAAAAACAACCAACCCCACACCAAAAAAACCCTGGCAAAACAAAGAGAAACACTTAACTGAATTGATATTAAACACCCGGCTGACCTGGCCCACAACCATCTCGCCTGCCCCAACTGCTCCTCTACACGTGGCTTTGTACCTCCAAGGCAGTGTGTGGCACCTGCAAAAGTCAAAGGAAAAGCCACATGCTGAGATATTGCCCCAGTCAACAGGCAGCCCACACCAGCCTTTCCTCAGAAAACTTCAACATCCCTTCTGCAAAAACTCCCAACCTCAGCACTTCACTTCAGTCCCTCAACTTATCTTCCTGAGGGATGGTGGTTTTGGATCTATGTCCAGCAAAACACCACGCTGTCTGAGGGGCACGTTCCTCTTC
This sequence comes from Heliangelus exortis, assembly GCF_036169615.1. Taxonomy (NCBI): domain Eukaryota; kingdom Metazoa; phylum Chordata; class Aves; order Apodiformes; family Trochilidae; genus Heliangelus; species Heliangelus exortis. Next base: position 46,487 of record NW_027285988.1, on the reverse strand, counting down.
ATCCCCTGCAATCAGAAAGAAAGGAAAATCAGAAACAGTGTCACCAATAAGGTGCACTTCAGCCATCAACAACCACTTATGCTACACCCACCACCTCAAAAGAGCCCCACCCAGTTCCACTCACCTCCGTGATCCAGAGTTGAATGCTGTGTCCACCACTGCTTTGGACACCTAGAAGACCAAGAGGAAGAGTTACTGTTCTGCTGATCAGTAGCCACCAGCTCCACGAACCCACTCTCTACCACCCCAGCTCACCTTCAGTGCTGATCCGGTTCCAAAGGTGGCACGCGCAGCACCTGAAACGTAAGGGAAACCTTTAACAGAGTTGACGTTAATACATGGCTGACCCAGCCCACAGCCATCTCGCCTTCTCCAACTGTTCCTCAAGACACGGCTTTGTCACTCCGGCACCGTGTGTGACACCTGCAAAAGTCAAAGCAAAAGGCACATGCTGAGATACTGCCCCCAACAACACCCAAGCCACTGTGACGTCCATCTCCTGCTTCTTTACCTCGGCCTCTCACCCATCTGCCGGCCATCTCTTTGGGGTGCCAAAACAACGTTAGGAGTGCACCTGAAAAAAACCACAAACAACAAGGGATGTTCATGACAAGCCAATAATACAACACCTGAGAATAACTGCTCCTCCAGCCCACCGGCCTTTGCTCACCTTGCCGCAGCCACCTCTGGTGTCCGTATCCCGCTTCGCTCAATGCTTCCACCTTCAAAATGACAACAAAACATGATGCGGTGAAGCAGCCAAAGGAGGCACCTTCCCACCAACTCCACGCCCGAACCGACCTTTGGGTGGCGGCCTCCTCTCCTCCTCCATCTGTTTCTTGATGGTCATCGACACGTGGGATCTGAAAAACAGGATTATGCAAATCACTGGGAAGCTGCTCAGCACCGAGTCGGTCAGTTAATGGCACTTCCCACGGCCCCTGATCCTACACAGCAGGCAGGGCAGCTCCAAGCCAAACACTCACAGACACAGACTGACCAAAAGACACAGCCATGTGAGTCACAAGACTTGACCTCGAGATAAAACTCGCAGCAAGAAGAGGGACTCTGGAATCCAAGACTTGTGGGCAATAAGACCTACAGCGATGCGTCTGCAAAGCGAGGGAACGAAGCGACGGATGCCCCAGAAGCCGCCTTCGAGACCTGAGGACGCAAGGATGCGGGGAAAGAGTCCCCCTCAGGGAAACTGGATGGACAGAGATCAGATGACAATGCAATTGAGGATGACATTGCAGAAGACAATCATCAAGAAACTTCCAAGTCAAGAGACCGATCTGCAATTTAGACTCGTCGTGCGGAATAACACGCTGCTGACCAGCACCGTGCTGAGCAGGAAAGGCTTTCCAGGGAGGATGCCCAAGATGCAGGACTTGCTCTGTGAGGACACAGAGGACCATCAAGGCCTCAGGAAGCTCTAAGACAACAAAGACTGACAACATAAAACACACAACCCCACACACCGAGGCTGGAGCTGCCCTGCCCATGCTGGAATCGTACTGAAAAGTAACCTGTTCCCTTCACCCACCCAAAGGTTGCTGCTCCCAGACAATCCTCTCCCCTACACTAACTTCAAAACACTACCTGCAATTCCCAGCCTCAACTCCTCTGCTCAGCCCCTCCCCACCCCCCCCCCCCCCCCGGGCCCTCAACTTATCTTTCAGAGAACTGGCACTCCAAAGCCATAGTTAGCCCAGAAAAAAAAAAAAATAGGAGTGGCTCAGGATAATCCTCAACTTGCTAGGTTCCCCTTCACCACCTGCATTTAAAAAAAAAAAAAAAAAAAAAAAAACAACAATCACACCACAATACCAAAAAAACTAACCAAAAAACCCCCCCACACACATATAACCACAACACCAAAATACCTACCAGAATATTCGGCAGTAAGTCCAACATCAGCCAGCCCCGTTCTCTTCCAAATGGCCCAGCTTTACAGAAGAGCCCTGCGGGGTCCCACTCACCCACGCTTTCCAGGTTTGGACGCTGTAGGTATCGTCATTCAGGGCAACTAAAAGGCACAAAACTATTTTTCTGCTTGAGAGAAGACACTAGCTCCACAAGCCCTGCACTACCACCTCACCTCCAATGCTCATTCAATTCCTGCAACTTGCTGGCATCATGCCAGGGAGGGACAGGCTCCCATCAACCACCCAAAGGGCACCGCTTCTGAACAGCTCGCTCCCCTACAGTACCTTTAAAACCCGAGCCAGCGATTCCTAACCTTGACCCCTCTACACAGACCCTCCCCAACCATCCTCCCTTTCTCTTACCTTTCAAACGGCTGGGGCTCTGAAGCACTGGACAGAAAAGTAACCCACATCAGCTGACGGAAATCTTCCCAAAACCACAAAGTTCCTCCTCACCATCTGTAATAACAAACAGCAATGCCAGCAGAAATAGGATATCAGCTAAATACCAACCTCTTCCACAAGCTCCTCATAACCCCCGACTTGCCCTGTTCTGCTTGTGAGATCGAGCCTCCTCGTTACCATCCCGTCTCACCTCCAGCGCTCTTCCCCCTCTAAAGGTGGCACGCACAGCTCCTGCAAAAAGAAAGGGAAACACTTGCGTTGAAGTAAAATCTCTGGATGAGCCGGCCCGCAACCGTCTCACCTTCTCTGACCGCTCCTCAACCCGTGGCTTTGTGTGGCACCTGCAAAAGTCAAAGGAAAAGCACATGCTGAGATACTGCCTAAAACAACAGGCAGCCCACTGTGATATCCACCTCCCGCTTGCTCTTTTACCTTGGCCCCTCGCCCGTCTGCCTGCCAGCCTTGTGGGGTGCCAAAATGAGGTTTGGAGGGCTCCCAAAAAGCACAAAAAGCAGGGGATGCGAATGCCTTCCACAGCAATACAACATCTGAGAAATAACTGCTCCTGCAGCCCACCAACATTTGGTCTACGGAATGCTGCTCAACACATGGACAATTCCTCTGAGACTCTTCCAAGGGCCCTTGACCCTACAATGTGGGCAGGACAGCTCCAAGCCAAACTCTCAATAATGAGGCCAACCCAATACACAGCGCTGCAAACCACAAGACTCGACCTCAAGAGGAAACTCACAGTAAGATGAATGATTCCAGGATCCAAGACAGCTCGGCTGGAAGACATCCAGGGATGCAACAGTGATGCATGGAGGCTCCATTGTGGCCCCAAGAGTGTCGAACAACATCGCCTTTTAAAGAAGCTACTTTCTAAGCTTAGATGACAGGTAAATGAGAAGCCTGGATTTGAGACCTAAGGACACAGGGAACCGGTCGCAGTTTAAGAAAATCCACAATTAGAGATTCTGATGGAGTTAGGAAGAACATGTCAGAAGACAACCTTTGAGAAAGCTACGATACACAAGACTGTTCCATGTTGTGAATTTGTTATGCAAGACAAAGCATTACTGAATGTGCTGATAAGGTGTTTTAGACCCTAGGGATGGTGCCCAAGGTGCAAGACTTGCTCTGTGAGCACAACGAGGACACTAAGGCCGTAGAAAGCTCTAAGACAACAAAGAAACAGCAGAAACTACACACCAAAACACACAAAGGCTGGAGCGGCCCTGCCCATGTTTGCATCGTGTTGGAATCTAACCTGGTCCCTTCACGTGACCAAAGGGGGCTGCTCCTGGACAGCCTTCTCCCCTACACTAACTTCAAACCCCTTTCCTGCAATTCTCAACTTTCCCCCTCCCTGCCCAGCCCTTCCTCACACATGGTTCCTCTTATCTTTAGGGGGGTTGGCACCTGAAGCCATGGTCAACAAGGAAAGCCACGTCAGGGGGCTAGGATGTTCCTGTAGCCACAGGGTTCCTCTTCATCATGTGCCATGAAAAAATTTCCAACCAACAGTACCACGAGCAAGTCCCACATCAGTAAACACTGACCTCTTAGAGAACACTGAACTCCTCCAAAGAGCCCCTGAGTGTTCCACTTACCCTCTCATTCCAGATTTGAACACTGCAGCCGTTTGGAGAACCCAAAAATACCAAGACAGAGCAAACCACCGCACCCACCAGAAGCTGCCACTCCTGCTCCTCTCACCCAATAGAGCTCCAAGCACAACACAGACGCAGAGCAGACTGAGCCCCAGAGTAGAGGTGGAGGCTTATACACCCTGGTCCCCACTGCCCTTCCCAAAATCCCTTGGGAAAGCCCCCTCATCAACCTGACTGGCCACACCTGGGCTACCCCAGCCTGTAGTCAGGTAGGGCCTAGCTAGGGCCTGGCAGTCAGAAGATATCACGTTGTATGGGAAGACAGGGCCTCTCTCTCTTATCAGTAGTAAGATAGTGATGTAAGCGGACAGCAATGTCTCTGTAAGCCTAAGCTATATAAGGCTGTATCACCTGTGAATAAACGCCATTTTGCCTATCCACCACATTGGTGTCTGTGAGCATGATGGACAGAGTTCACCCTTCCTGAACCAGGTCGCCACGCCTAATGATAGGCAACACAGCCCCAGCTGGAGCCCTTCAGAGAACATCATCCCCTGCTCCTGCCACAGCTGGGAGCTCAGTCCCCAGGGTCTGCTAAAAACCCACAAACACAGCCCACCACCCCTACTCCCCCCAGGGCACTCTGAAGGCAGGAAAAGGTTCATTTAGGCTTCTCAAAAATCCCAACAGAGTTGGGGACAAGCCTCAGAGCCAGAGAAAGAGAGAAAAGGCAAGAGAAGAGCATGAGAGAGAGACAGAGAGAGAAAAAGAAGACGGCCTGGGAAAAAAGAAGGCCACAGCCGTAGGGGGAGGAGTGGAAGGACAGGGCCACAGTGACAAGAAGGCAGCAGGGAACCAAGCCACACTCAGAGCTGCCAAGGAGCATCACAACAGCCACTGCCAACCTCTTCAGCACCAGACTCCTCAGATCCCCCACATCCCACCCCTCCCTCCAAGCCCTTCCTCACACATGGTTCCTCTTATCTTTAGGGGGGTTGGCACCTGAAGCCATCGTGAACAAGGAAAGCTACGTCAGGGGGCTAGGATGTTCCTGTAGCCACAGGGTTCCTCTTCATCATGTGCCACGAAAAAATTCCAACCAACAGAACCACCAGCAAGTTCCACATCAGTAAACACTGACCTCTTAGAGAATGCTGAACTCCTCCAAAGAGCCCCTGGGTGTTCCCCTTTCCCTCTCATTCTAGAGTTGAACACTGCAGGCATTACCACTTGGGGAACCAAAAAATACCAAGATGGAGGAAACAACCACTGCACCAGCCAAAAGCCCCCAGCCCTCCTCCTCTTACCTTGAAGAGCTCCAAGCACACCACAACTGCCAAGCAGACTGAGCCCTTGAGTAGAGGTGCAGGCTTCTATACCCTCCCCAGAGTCCTTTGGGAAAGCCCCCTCATCAACCTGACTGGCCACACCTGGGCTACCCCAACCCCAGCTGGAGCCCTTCAGAGAACATCATCCCCTGCTCCTGCCACAGCTGGGAGCTCAGTCCCCAGGGTCTGCTAAAAACCCACAACCACAGCCCACCACCCCTACTCCCCCCAGGGCACTCTGAAGGCAGGAAAAGGTTCATTTAGGCTTCTCAAAAATCCCAGCAGAGTTGGGAGAAGGCTCAGAGCGAGAGCAAGCTAGAGTCACAATGACAAGAAGGGAGAAGGGGCCACCCAAAGTTTTCAGTGGTCACTCTTTGCATTTGTTTGCCATGGTGCTCTACCCACAGCACAACCAACAATTGGGTTATGGGTTTTGGTTTTATCACAAACCTCAAATTCAGAAGCCCTCGGCGGCCTGTCTCCACTGTTGATCAATGGGGCTCCTGTAGCAGAAGGAACTTTCCTTGAGGGACGGCGCTTCGAAGTCAAGCAGGTATTGTTGTTGGGGGTGCACAAACAATGCTCCCATCTTGTCACCTTGGACTTGGCTTGCCTTGTTCAATGCTTGTGCTTGGGACTCTGCTATCCTCCTCCTCTGGCTGCTCCAGAGTGAGCCGGGTATGCCCTCTGAAGCTCACCTTTTATTGGTTGCCCAATCCTGCTAATGCACAGCTGGGGTTTGGCCTTAATTGGGCACAGGTGGGCTTGACACAAGCTAAGTCCTCCCACCTTTTAATTAGCCAATCCTGATTGCCTCATTTCACTACATGCTCCCAGAAGTCGGAACAGTCAGGACTGGCAAAATATAGAAAAACATAGAAAAAAAAAATTATATATATATATTAATTCCCATAAAATTCTTATTAATTTTGGGAAGGGGGTTGGGGCTTTTTTGGGTTTCCGGGTTTTCTGAGGGGTGCTTTTTGGGTTTTTTTGGCTTTTTGGGGTAGGGGGTTTTTTTCTATTTTATTTTTTTTCTAATTTTTTCTTTTTTTTTTTTTCTATTTTAATTTTTTCTATTTTAGTCTATATTATTTTTTCCACTTTTTTTTCTATTTTTTCTTTTTTTCTGTTTTTTCTATATTTTTCTTTTTTATTCTATTATTTTCTCTATATATTTTTTCTATATTTTCTATTTTTTTTTCAATTTTTTCTACTTTTTCTATTTTTTCTATTTTAATTTTTCTATTTTTTGTATTTTTCTATTATTTCATTTTTTCTATTTTTTCTATTTTATTTTTTTCTATTTTTTCTATTTTTTGATATTTTTTCTATTTTATTTTTTCTATTTTTTTCATTTTTTCCATTTTTCTAAAAGAAAAAGATGGAAAAGATGGAAAAGATGGAAAAGATGGAAAAGATGGAAAAGATGGAAAAGATGGAAAAGATGGAAAAGATGGAAAAGATGGAAAAGATGGAAAAGATGGAAAAGATGGAAAGTAGAAAAACATGAAAAAAATTTAAAAATTTGAAAAAACACAGACGGCAAAACCCACAGACGGCAAAACCCACAGACGGCAAAACAACCACAGCAGGGAACCAAGCCACACTCAGAGCTGCCAAGGAGCATCACAACAGCCACTGCCAACCTCTTCAGCACCAGACTCCTCAGATCCCCCACATCCCACCCCTCCCTCCAAGCCCTTCCCCACACAGGGTTCCACTTATTTTTCAGGGGGGTTGGCACCTGAAGCCATGGTGAACAAGGAAAGCCACATCACAGGGCTGGGATGTTCCTGTAGCCACAGGGTTCCTTCACTACATTTTCAAGTCTTTTTTAATTAGGACATGATTGAAGACATGAAGGAACAGACTCCAATTGCTGTGCACAATCAGAATTGTTGATGGTGTGGCTCACAAGACTTACATACTATCCCAATATCTATTGATTCATCTACAATTTACACATCAAAGTGCTCTTCCTACAAAGATAAAAAACCTTATCTACCCATTACCACCAGAGGCGCTGGGTTCCAGGACATAACATCGTCCAGATAGCAAATTCCTTAAGTTATTAACAGCTCTTTGTTCTTCTTCAGGGTCAGTGAGTGCCTGGGAATCTGCAGCACTCCTCTATTCCACGCAAGCCTGCTCCTCTGCTGTTCTACAAGGACACAAAATTAATTTTTTTTTTTTTTTATTTGTTAAAGATACTTCTACTTAGATTTATCCTTCAAACTCCACTGTGTAGTACAAAACCTAGACTACATAGCCTGGCCCTAGGAAAAGTGCAGTGATGTCACCAGGCATAAAGTGATGACTTCATAGGGAGGGTCCAACAAGCGTACATGATGAACTCTATGGGGCACAGCTATATCTATGGGGCAGGCAGGCAGCTGTGGGTCATGCTCACTGGAGCCTGGAGTAGCCACTGGTCAGTGAGGCCAGGTCCCCTGGAAAGCTGTGGGGCAGCAGCCCCACAAATCTAACTCCAGTTCTGAGGGACAGAAAAAATGTCCCTTTGGGTCGGGACACACTCCTTTCAGGTTAAGCCCCACCCTTTTCAGATGGACACTCCCCCATGTGGGGCACACCCAACCCACTTTTGGTGCAGATGCACCTACTTTGGCTTATAGTCTCGCCCTCCTGAATGGACACACCCTCTGAGGGATGCAAACCCCACCCCCTGTGGGTGCAGACACTCCCGCTTTGCCTTAAGCCCCACCCTCAGGGGAATAAACACTCCCTGTTTTATACAATCCCCACCAACTTTGGCTGTGGACACGACCTTTTGCATTAAGCTCTGCCCTCCTTGGAATAAACACACACAGTGTGATGGAAAACCTCTCCTACTTTGGGTGTGCAAATGCCCCTTTTCCTTATAGCCCCGCTCTCCTGAGTGGACACACCCTCTGTGATTTAAAAACCCTGACCCCGTTGGCTGTGGACATGCCCCTTTTGTGTTAAGTCCCACCTTCCAACCCCTCCAAATTTGGCTGTGGACACGCCTCCTTTCCTTATAGTCCCCTTCTCCTGAGTGGACACACCCTCAGTGCTATGCAAACCCTGCCCCATTTGGTGGGGACGCACCCCTTTTATATAAAGCCCCGTCCTCCTGTATGTGGACACACCCCCTGTAATGGGAACCCCACCGTCATACACACCCCCTTCGCATGAAGCCCTGCCCTCTTGGGAATAAACACTGTGAAGCAAACCCTGCCGACTTTGGGTGTGGACACATCCCTTTATGGTTTAGCCACGCCCTCTTAGGAGTGGACACCCTCCCTTTGTGATGCCTACCTCACCCTTTATCGCTGTGGAAACGCCTCCTTCGGATTAAGCCATGCCCTCCTTCGCATGGACACACCGCTCATGTGATGCAAGCCTTGCCCCCTTTGAATTAAGCCCCGCCCTCCTGGAAATAAACACTCCCTGTGTGAAGCAAACTGTGAGCCAGTTCATAGAATCATAGAATTAGCCGGGTTGGAAGGGACCTCAGAGATCATCAAGTCCAACCCTTGACCCACCGGTACGGTTGCTAGACCATGGCACTGAGTGCCACATCCAGACTCTTTTTAAATGTCTCCAGGGACGGAGAATCTACCACCTCACCGGGCAGCCCATTCCATTGCCTGATCACCCTCTCCGTGAAGAAATTCTTTCTAATATCTAACCTAAATCTCCCCTGGCACAACTTAAGACTGTCCTCTTGTCTTGTTGAAAGTCGTCTGGGAAAAGAGACCAACTCCCACCTCGCTACAACCTCCTTTCAGGGAGCTGTAGAGAGCGATGAGGTCTCCCCTGAGCCTCATCTTCTTCAGGCTGAACAGCCCCAGCTCTCTCAGCCTCTCTTCATAGGGCCTGTGCTCGAGTCCCTTCACCAGCCAGGTTGCCCTCCTTTGGACCTGCTCCAGGACCTCGATATCCTTCCTAAACTGAGGGGCCCAGAACTGGACACAGTACTCGAGGTGTGGCCTCACCAGCGCTGAGTACAGGGGCAGAATCACTTCCTTGGACCTGCTGGCGACGCTGTTTCTGATACAGGCCAGGACGCCATTGGCCTTCTTGGCCACCTGGGCACACTGCTGGCTCATGTTCAGCGTCTTGTCAATCCAGACTCCCAGGTCCCTTTCTGCCTGGCTGCTCTCCAGCCACTCTGTGCCCAGCCTGTAGCGCTGCATGGGGTTGTTGTGGCCAAAGTGCAGGACCCGGCACTTGGAATGTTGAACCTCATCCCGTTGGAATCAGCCCAGCTCTCCAGTCTGTCCAGGTCGCTCTGCAGAGCCCTCCTGCCTTCCGGCTGGTCCACACTTCCTCCCAGCTTGGTGTCGTCTGCAAATTTGCTGATGATGGACTCAATCCCTTCCTCTAAGTCATCGATAAAGATATTAAACAGTACTGGGCCCAACACCGATCCCTGGGGGACACCGCTGGTGACCGGCCACCATTTTGATGCAGCCCTGTTTACCACCACTCTCTGGGCCCGGCCTTCCAGCCAGTTCTTAACCCAGCACAGGGTTGTCCTGTCAAAGCTGTGGACTGACAGCTTTTTCAGGAGAATGCTGTGGGGGACAGTGTCAAAGGCTTTGCTGAAGTCCAGGTAGATCACATCCACCGCCTTCCCCTCATCCACCAGGCGGGTCACCCGATCATAAAAGGAGATCAGGTTGGTCAGGCAGGACCTTCCCTTTCTAAACCCGTGCTGGCTGGGTCTGATCCCTTGCCCATCCTGTAGGTGCTGTGTGATTGCACCGAGGATGATCTGCTCCATAACCCTGCCAGGCACTGAGGTCAGGCTGACGGGCCTGTAGTTTCCTGGGTCCTCCTTCCGGCCCTTTTTGTGGATTGGCGTGACATTCGCCAACTTCCAATCTGGGATGTCCCCAGTGAGCCAGGACTGTTGGTAGATGATAGAGAGAGGCTTGGCGAGCTCTTCTGCCAGCTCCCTCATCACCCTTGGGTGGATCCCATCCGGTCCCATAGACTTGTGGGGATCCAAGCAGCTCAACAGGTCACTGACTGTGTCCTTCAATATTACAGGGGGACTGTTTAGATTCTTATCACCTTCTTTAAGCTCCAGAAGCCATCTGTCCTCATGATGACCTGTCTTTCTGTTGAAAACTGAGGTAAAGAAGGTGTTAAATACCTCAGCCTTTTCCTCATCTTTGATAACTATATTCCCACCCATGTCCAGTACAGAATGACTGTTCCCCACAGAAGCCACCCCAGGTAACTGATGCACTGCACAGATCACCCCTCCACAGAATGCAACACCCCAAAACTGCTGCTTCTGCACTCAAGGTACCCTTCACCTTGCCGGCGTCCTCCCCCGTGCCAGTGTCTCACTTCACACCTAGAAAATAAAGTCAGAGAAGTGTGAGTCAGAACCACCCACAGTTATCCCCATCCTCCCACACCCACCTTTAGCCAGCTCTCTGCTCTGCCCTCTGGCACACAGCTCATGCACCTGAAAAGAACCCAAACCAACCATGGAAATCAAGTCACCTGGATGCTGCCAGGTAGTTTGGTGAGACCTGAGGTGGTCTTGTTGTGTATAGCCTCTAACTACAGTTACAAGTACAAATCCCAGCTCTAGAGCCCCAGCTGTACAACACCAACAGTGGGCACAGCACAGACACAGGCTGGAGCTGCCCTGCCGAGTACACGCTCGCATTGCGCTGAAGATTCTTCCACTCTCTTTACCCACCCAAAGGGGACTGCACCCTGATAGCCCTCACCCCTACACTAAATGTAAAACCCCTCTCAATTTGCAGCCTCATCCCCTCCCAGGCCCTCAGTTTAGCTTTCAATTGGCCAGGGGTCTGCAGCCATCTTCAATGAAACCACTACTTGCTCTAACTGGGATGCTTTTGCAGTTACCAGGCCTCTCAAACATCTGAAAAGAAAAAAAAAAAAAAAAAGAAAGAAATGTTTAAAATCAAACCAACCAATCCACAATCAGTGCCGGCAGTGTGCAGTCCACCAACCTCTTTAACACTGCTCCCCTCCTCCCCAAAAGCACTGCAGTGTTCTGTTCACCTACTCAGTCCAGAATTGGATGCTGCACCCCTCCTTGCTTGTGGTATCTAAGGTACTGAAAGACACACACTTACTGCTGTGCTTCTGAGAAGCCCCCTGCCCAGTGACCCTCCTCACTAACATCCCAACTTACCTCAGATGCTCATCCACTTTCAACAAGGGCCTGCACAGTATCTGCAAAACCAAACAAACACTTCAGTGAGCTGCCACAGGTGACTTTGGGTGTCAACACAACCGGGTCGGTGTCTTAAGAGTGTCTCACCTTCTCGGGCTGCTGTTGGCATCCTGCTTCACCACTCCAAGGCGGTCACCTCGTCTGCAAAAATGACAGCAAACAACCCACACTGAGACACTGCCGAAGCCAGAAGCCTGCCCAAAACATCTCCCCTCTGCTGCTCTCCCCTTTGCCCGTCTGGCCTCTGCTGGTTACAGGTTGAGCCTTGCATGCCACCTGGGAAGCACACAGAAGGGATGCTTGGCACTCCCTGACAACAACTCCTGACAAACAATTGCTGTTCCAGCACACCAGTCTTCACTCACCACAGGCTCCTCTTCAACACGCACCCACCCGCTCTGCTCCTCTCCTCCATTGCTCTCTGATGTGTGGCTCCTCCCTCTGCATTGAAACATCAATATCCTGCAGTCAGCTGGAGGCTGAGCAATAGCTGAACAGTTACAGAGGGTTCCCTTTAGAAATACCATCTAGATCCCAACTACCTACAATTAAGAAAACAAAACAAAAAAACTTATAATGAGGCCCCATGTGTCAAAGCCTTACCAACCTGGCCACCCATCCTGCTCAGCCATCCCTGTGGCCTCTCCCAGATGACTCCAGCCACCCCCTCTCGGTAACACTGAGGAAAAGACAACTCTCCCCTGCTGAGAGCTGCTACTTGCCTTGAAATGCACTGCACTGTCTGTGCCTCAGCAGTTGGAGACAGCAGATCAACATCAACCCCATTGCTATTCTTCCCCCATCCCCACCATTGCTACACCCCCCAGAGAGAGCATCTCCAGCTCAACCACACACACAGAGGATGTGATGAAAATGTGAGAAAAAAATATCTCCACAAGAAAAATAACTCCCAGACTTCAGATGCTACTGGGGAAAGAGATGTATGGTGACATGAGATAGAGGTGAATGTTGAAGAAGAGTCAGGAAAGGTCCTCTTGACACCTTGTGAGGTTTGTGAATGGACTTCTTTGTTTTTTAAGCTCTTCAGCAGGGAGGAGTCAAGCTACAGATGGATCCAATCTTAGTCTCTGACTAGAAAGAAAAGTTCAGCCCCATGGTTTAGTCACAGAATCATCTTCTTGCAGCTTCAGCTGGGTGCCTCTGGACAGAAAAAACCCACTATTATTTTACCTGTTCCTTTTAATGCCTCACAACATGACTGTGCACTTGTTCATATTACTCTTCATCTAGTTATCTTCCATCACGAATATGGTCTTCCCATTCTTTCCTCTTCTCTCTGAGAGTCACCATTCACCATCAGTCTCCTCCTTTTCTGGCCAATTTTTTTTTCTCTTCCAGTTGCTTTGCTGGAGGATAATTCTTCCTCAGTTTGATTTCCCCAACAATTTGTGTTTCCCCAATCTTACTACTGTAGAGGATAATTTTGAGTAGTTCTCTCACTGTCTACATCTAGTAATATTATTATAGCAGGCAGAGTAGAAGTCTCACTGAGGTTCCTCCTCACAGGAGTTCACCTAAAGATTAATTAAAACTGCAGCCTGAGGCCTTATCCCTCCAGCTGCTCATGGTTAGTCAAATCACAAGTCACTTAGGTCAAGCAGTTGTCAGCTTGCCAAATCCTTAATAGGTTTACAATTGGAAGTGATATGACTTGACCCAACACATTGGTCCCATTATTCCCACAGTCACTCCACTTCTAGTTTCAATAGCAAGGATGCCCTATGGCAGCCCCAGAGAAAGAATCAAACATCATAAACTGAGACAAGAAAACAAGAGATGGATGGATGTGCAAGAAGCCTTGCTAAGACCTAAGAACACAAGGAAGCAGGAAGGAATGCCCAGGAAAAGGTATGGCTCAGGAGTGGTGTTTGTGAGCCACAGGACTCAGCTGTGCTTTCAAGTTCCAGTGCAAGAGAAGCAGCACCTGATTGGTGCTGTGATGATGAGCAAAGCTGTTCAAGACCCTAAGGGCACGAGGTGTGTGCTGCAATTACTGACTGCAAAAAAAATACTGGGACCTGGGTCTGAGATGTAGAAGATGATGGACTACACAAGCTACACAAAAGAACACAGACAGAGGATGGAGCTGCCCTGCCTGGCACACACTAGCTGAATGCAGAAAAATAAACATGCTGCCTTGATGGTTCCCACTCAGCCCGCTCCCCTGCTCTAGCTTTGAAACCCCTCAAATATTTCATCCCTAAGCATCCATCCAACTCTTTCTCAATATGGCTCCAAAATTCCATTTAAATGGGCCTGGAAAAAAAAAAAAACACAAAGAGTGACCATGTTCAACAATTGCTGGCCTTTACCCCCATATGGAACCCTACCCACAGCACCACCAATAATCTGGCTACAACTTTGCTTTAGTACCAAAACACTCAAATATTCCATCCCTCAGAGGGCCTCCCACTGCTGACCAGTGTGACTCCAAAATTCCATATGAACTGGCCTGGCAAACAAATGGAAATAGTGACCACTGAAAACTTTTGCTGGCCCTAACCCTTACATGGAACCCTACCCAAAGCACCACCAACAATCTGGCTACAACTTTGTTTTAGTACCAAAAATAGCAAATGTTTGACCCCTCAACAGCACACCCACTGTATCTAAATGGCTCGAAAATTCATAATAAATAGGCGCAAAAAAAAATCCATAGTGTGACCACTGAAAACTTTTGCTGGCCCTAATCCTGAGATGGAACCTTTCCCACAGCACCACCAACAATATAACTTCATCTTTCCTTTAGAACCAAAAACCTCGAATATTCCACCCCTCAGGGTCTTTCCCACTGCTGATCAATGTGGCTCCAAAATTCCATATAAACAGGCCTAGAAAAAAATCCAAAGAGTGACCACTGAAACCTTCTGCTGGCCCTTACCCTCACATGGAACCCTATCCACAGCACCTCCAACAATCTGCCTACCATTTTCCTTTAGTACCTAAAACCGCAAACATTCGATCCCTGGACTGCTCGATCTTTTTTTCAGATTTCAGGTCCCAAATTGAAAAGATTTACATGTGGCTTTTCCACACAAGTAAATATTGTCTGGATTCGTATAATTTTGCCCTAACACTATCATCAACTCTTCAAGAACACGTTAAACTCTGGATATTATTAAAGTAAACCACTCACCTGCTCTTTGTAGTATCTTAGTTTGTAGCCATCTTCAGTTTTAGAACCTGGAACGTGCAGAGTTTGCAGACAACTCATCCAGAAGCCACTGATTCACTCCACACACAGTCTCGGCCCTTAAACCCACGTGGAGGCTTCTATGCAACTGTCCTGCCCCACCTCTTTCTCACGATCCCCTGGAAAAACCCCTCCTCTCCTTCACTGTACTCCCCTGGGATGAAAGAGCCTCACCTGCAACCCATCTGAGCACATCACACCCTAACCCTAAGCCCACCCCCTATCCCTCCCCACTCCCCCTGCCAACAGCTGCAGTTTGACCCCTGGGGCTATCAAAAGACTCAGGCCACAGAGAACCAGAAAATGTTCGCTAAAGCACATCAGAAATTTCCCGCGGTGAGATGGGGAAAAGAGCAGAATAATATGGATTTCTTGAGGCTGAATCTAAAGTCACCTGCACCATGGATGGCCAAAATCAGAAAGGTGCAAATCTAATGAAGTGTCATACCTCCCCTGGCATGTCTATTTCAATCCCAAAGTCCCTAGAAACACATGCTTTTATAAATTTCTAATTCCCAACCTTGTCCCCTCCATCCCACAAGCCCTCTCTGGCACCCATCCCTCTACTTGGCTTCCAGGAGGATGCAAGTCTCAACCCATTCCTATTCATAACCGACACAAGGAGTAATAAACAGAATATTAAAATACAGAATATTTAAACACTTTATAACCCCAAAATATCCCACACAAAGCTACCAACAGGAGAAAAAGATGCGGGCAAGAAACGCCCTTCTGACTGCACAGACTGCTGACTCAGAGGCTCTTGCAGAAAGCTGATGCCTCTGTGTCCATGAGCTCCCAAAACTACTGACCCAGTGAGCTCCACAGCTGCCACCAACTGCAAGAACAGCAGAGTTCTGACCCCAGCACAGCACCAAAACAGACTGAGAGCCCTGGGCAGATGGGGGGGGTTTATGTACCCCAGGCACCACCTACCAACCATCCCACCACCATCTGGAGAAGGGGCAGTGCCAAACGCTGCCAGGAATAAAAGGGCAGGAGGGCATACAGCTGGTTCTGTCAGCTGCTTCTGGGGACACAGTGGAATTAGAGACATAATTGTTCAAGATTTGGGAAAACTGAAAACTGCTTGTCTTAAGGGTGTTGACATAGTATTAACAGTTGGAGTGATTGCACCTGAGGCTGCAATTTAAATCATAGGAATTCAGCTACAATTTCATTTTAAGTTAGTTAGACTTTTACTCGTCCACTTAGAATAATAATGTCAGTTTGTAGACTCAGAATAACCACGTACAGTGGGTGTAGCAGGAGACGAACTTCGCAGCGATGATAGGCTCTGAATGAGGACAGGATCAGTAGAGAACTGGCCTCGACCAGCACGGCTGCTGACCTGCTTCAGAATGAGCCATTTGCCAGTCTCAGGCCCCACCTTTTATTGGCCCTTGATCTTTGAGCATGCGCACTTGGGCCAGCCTTAACTGGGCACAGGTGAGGCTGAGCACCAACTGAGCTCATTACTCGGCAGGTCCTGCCACCTGCTGCCTACAAGTGGGAGGATGCATTGACTGAGACTTAAGGTGGAACAACTGGACTGCTGAAGAATTATCCTGATGAGAAGTGATTGATGGTGAATGGAGACTCCCAGGTAGAAGACAGACCCCATCATAAAGGGGAGGCCTCATCATCCTGGGAGATAACTGGATGGATAGGCACGTGCATGTCGTGCAAGCAACCTTGAGGCCACACTGTGAGCTCCAGCTGCAATAACCCAACTCGGACAGAACTGAACCTCCCAGCTGCAATACAGAGCAAAGCCCTCCCTAAAATCTTCATTTCTTACCAGACAGCTCCTCTCAATGCTCATGCTATGGGATGAGCTATCATGACTACACAAAACATGTCCAGGCCTTTGTCTCTAATCAGGAGCACCTGATAAAAAAGCTCTCAAGGGAAAATTGGCAGCTCCAGTGTAAAGCGGAGGGACAGCAGAAGGCTGAGTGCTGAGTGAGTGCTGCTACCCTGTGGCTGAAAAGCGGCACTGCAGCTGGCACTGCTGGCACAGACTGGCATTCCGGGTTTAGCACATGAAATCCATACGCCCTGAGCCCCATTTAAAGCCCATTTTAAAATCTTTTTTTGCAGCCCTTTCTGCCAGTACTAGTCCTTTCAATTAGGTACTGCAGAATCTTAATACAAAAAGAGTAGAAGACTTTTTAAATAATTTAAAAAAAGACCAGAGAAAAATTAAAAAATCTTACATAGTACAAGTTTTATTTTAAACATCTGTATTGACACTGATTTAGCAAAAAGAGGTTTTATTTAACAGAAGCACTCTGCAGAAGCCCACTCATCTGCTCTTCACACCCATTTGCCCCACACCACCCAGGCAAATCGAGCTGCAGCCTCTGCCATGCACGTGACTACTTTCACCAACAATCACCTGCCAACAAACTATCCAAACAATCCATGCAAACAAACCATGGGAAAAAAACATCCAAGCAAACCATCAGAACAAACTATCAGTGTGCTCAGCCTCCACCACCACAACGCTTCCCTGTTCTCCCCTAACGCAAGCTCACACACAAAGCCTTCACAGAGCCACCTGCTCCTCCTGCACAAGGGCTGCAGCAAACGTCAAGGCTCCTGCAACAACGGCCTCTGCCACCAACACTTCCTCTGTCTCCACAGGAGACTCTCCTACGCTGCCTGCTGACAAACTCGCCCTGTCCTCGCCAAAGACACACACCACCACCACCACAACAACTACAACAACAACTCCTGCCAAGACAGATTTGCGTGTGCGGTGGGCGGACCCCAGGTGTGAGCTAATGCAGAGCTGGGCTTGAAAATGGCAGAGTGCACAGCCCGGGGGTTTATCTAAAATTTTATTGCATCATGCCTCCCCTCCCAGGAACCCATGGATGAATCCACTTCTTCAGTCTCCACTGGAAGGTCCCCTGACGTCCTCGTTCTTCTTCAGCCTCCGCTGGCAGGTCCCCCGACGTCCGCATCTTCTCCTCCCCGCCGTCTTCTGCTCCCAGGCTTTTTCCTTCGTCAGCTGTCCAGAGACACACGCACAGAGCTGAGCTTTACACCAACCCTCTAGTGCCAGCCCGTGGCAGAGTCCCAAGGCTGAAACCTCCCAATGGCCCCACCTTGCCTTCTTCTTCCCTGCACTCCCCTCTGTACCCTAACTCTGCCCATTCCCAGCAGCTGAGCTGACGGGCGCTGTCCCTTTGCCAGGACTCTGCTCTCCCCCTGGGCCCTGGCACTTGCCACAAGACCCCACACCAACAACAAGCCCCCTTTCCCCTTCCTCCTCTCCCTCCATCCTCCCCTCCCCAGAGCCCAAACCTTACACCAGGCTCTTGCCCAGGCTGGGCCCTTTTGTCTCTGCCCTCGGCTGCTTCCTTCTGGGGGGCCTGGGACACAAGGACACCCCTCTGAGCCATCTCTGCAACCCTCTGCTCCCACACCCCACCCCGCCGCCCTCCCCCAAACCTCTCGGCCCCCGAGAAGCCCAAAAGCCCAGGCAGGAGCCCCTGTTCCTCCCCACTTACCAGCCCCTGCTGCTGGACACCCCGTAAGGGCCAGGGAACGTGTCTGTGATTGATCCCTAGCAAAGAGTGCCCTCCTAAAAGCCCGCCCCTTATCCGCTCTTCACACCCTTTGCACCACACCACCCAGGCAAATCGAGCTGCAGCCTCTGCCCTGCACCGACAGCTACCTGCCAAGAAACCATCCGTGTGCTCAGCCTCCAACGCCACAACGCTTCCCTGTTCTCCCCTAACGCAAGCTCACACACAAAGCCTTCACAGAGCCACCTGCTCCTCCTGCACAAGGGCTGCAGCAAACGTCTACCTCAAGGCTCCTGCAACAACGGCCTCTGCCACCAACACTTCCTCTGTCTCCACAGGAGACTCTCCTACGCTGCCTGCTGACAAACTTGCCCTGTCCTCGCCAAAGACACACACCACCACCACCACAACAACTACAACAACAACTACTACAACAACAACAACTCCTGCCAAGACAGATTTGCGTGTGCGGTGGGCGGACCCCAGGTGTGAGCTAATGCAGAGCTGGGCTTGAAAATGGCAGAGTGCACAGCCCAGGGGCTTTATCTAATGTTTTATGGCATCATCTGTCTCTTCCCTGGCACCAGTGGATGGATCCGCAGAGGATGTCTGGAGGAGAGAGAGAGAGAGCGCTTTAGGTAGGACTGATCCGCGTGATCTGCAAGAGAAACTTTTTTTTTTTTTTTGGCATAAGACTTTTTAAAGACTTTTTCCAGAACTCCCCTTTTAAAAGGTGGGTGAAACACCACAGTGTAGTTTTTCGACTAATTGTAGTTATTTGAATCATTTTCAATAGATTAACAACTGCCTATAATAGGTGTGTTTGATTGGGGCTTCAATAAAATATTAGTTGTTGTAGGGGTTAATATAAAATGCCTGCTAATAATATTTTTGTAGTGATACTGACACCTGACAGAAGCTAACACAGAACTTGTTTTACAGAAGCTAAGGCATTGTTTATATTGCCATTATCTTTTTAAGGAAAATATATGTGCTAAAGTGAAAATTACAGTACCTTGAGTTAAGAAACACAACATGGCTGAAGAGTGAAGAAATGCACATTCCCAAAGAGGTTAAAATTTAACTTCGAGAAAGACCTTTTTTTTTTTTTTCCTATTTATTTTTATTTCATCCCCACATGCTTTATGAGCACCACCAGGAGACACCAGGTTTTCTAATGAAGTTCCTGCTCCTACTGGAACTGAGGTGCCCAGAACTGGAGACAATATTCCAGACGTGGCCTCACCATCCCACTCACCAGAATCTCCCTAGAACTGAACAGCAACCTGGGAGCTTGGATGCAGAGCTACTGGTATCCTGAACCTAGGGGAGAAAAGAAGAGTGTGAGTCTGAGTATGAACATAAAACTAGGAAAAAGCTGTTCCTAAAAACCTAAAATAAAAAATTGAAATTTTTAAAATAAACTTAACAAAATTTTTTAAAAAATATAAAATTAATAATGTTAAATAAGATTAATGTTTAAGTTAATATTTACTTTGATTATCTTATTGTAATGATATAAGTTATTATTTAAACATATACATTAATATAAAGTATTCATCATATATAATTTATTAATGATTAATTACATAATAAGTGTTAAAAATCAGAATCAAATTTAGTCTTATTTATAAATTTAAATACCTAAAGGAAAATAAAAAGAAATACAATTTTAAAATAAAAAATTTTATGTAAAGATACCGTTTAAACCTTAGAAAATAAAAATTACGTGACAAAAATCTTTAATAGAAAATAAAATTCAGGAGTTAAAATTTTAAAAATAAAAGAAGCAAAAGTTAAAAATTAATATACGTTAATAAATATTTTTGAAATATTTTTTTTAATTGGACATTTTAAATTTTAAGTCAAATATTAAATTTATCTGAAATTTAAGGAAACTTAATAATTTAAAATGAATTTTGAATTAATCGCAACAGTAAAAATACGTATTAATTAAAAATATATTGATATACAAAATAAATTTTAATTTAAAATAAGGTAATTTGAAAATATTAAAAACTAAACTTATACAAATTAGCTATGTTTTAAATTTAGAACAAAATAAATTTAAAAAATTTATAGATTAGAAAAAATTATTTCAAGTAGAAATGAACATTTCAAAAACGAGAAATTACAATAACAATTAAAGTTAGGCTAAATTGTAAAATCTAAAGATTAAAATTCAAGTGTTAAATTAATTTTGAATAAGCACTGATAATCAATAAAAAAAAATTGATTACTAAAATCAAATCATCTAAATGGAAAAAAATACTTATATTTAAAAAGCTTCCTTTTTAAAATACAATTAAATCATTTAAAAATAAAAATGACATGAAAAAACTTGGGATAAAAAATAAAACCAAAAGTAGAAATTTATGACAAACTTTACAAAAATTAAGCTAAATGTTTAATTAGTTAAAAGTATAAGTAAAATTTATTGTACTTGAGTAACACTTTAGTATTAGAAATAAAAATAACTTTTAAAAAGTAAAAAATCTAGAAATATAAAGTAATTAAAAAAGAAAAAGCTAAGAAATAAAAAATAGGAAATGTTTATTTAAACATATTAAACGTAATAAACATTAATAAATATCACATATTTATAAAAGGTACATATTATATAGTATAATATATATATTACAAAAATATATATACATCATATAACATTGTAATATATATTTATAACACATATAAAATATATTATATGTAATATATATAATAGACTTATTTACTTTATATGATACAATATATAAATTATTAAATATATAATTATAACTATAATATAATTTATGTGTTAATCAACATTATCAATATTGATATTTTGTTATTTATATTAATTATATTGGAAATAAAATTATGAAAATAACATCAATTAATATTTATATTAATTATATATTGCATACTTATATACATTTTTTTTATATTTTATATATTTCGTTATATGCATTTTTATATATAGTATATAAAAAGTATTTATATTTATTTTATTATATATTCATATTTACATTTAATATGTAAAAATTACATATATTTACTATTAATAACATAGTATTTATAGATTTTATTTATAGATATTTATTATATTAATTATAAATGTTTAATAGTAATGATACTATTAAATAGAATATTATGACATATCAAAATATTGTTCTATAATAACATATTCCAAATATCTAAAAACTAAACCTCATAAATGCATTTTTAAAAATATTTACGTTAAAATATAATTTTAAAGTTACACATATAAAATTCCATTTTAAGTTCAACGAAATTTTTAGAATTTTTAAAAAGCAACGCAATCTTCTGCAAAGTTGTTAGTTTCCTGTCACAGAGGATAATAGATCATTAAAGCTGAAGCCTTGCACCACCCCAAGAACCGCCCCCCCCCCCATCCTTTCCCCGCCGTTTCAATCCGTGCTTCGGCTCCACCCCTCTCAGTTCGCTAAAATGGCGGCCGCGCCATTTTTACCTCACGGCCTCAGCCACCGTTAGCGAGCCTTGACGCCCGGGGGGGCTCCGTCCACTCGGTCCGCGCCGCCAATTAAAACCCCTTAGCTTGCTTTTTTTTTTTTTTTCGTCCCAAAACCAGCCTTTAAAACGGGTGTTTTTTAATTGCATTCACTAAACTTTTTGAAGAAAAAAAGGTTTTTCGGGTACAGACCAGATGAGATTCGTCAAAATATAAACAAGTCTCTGAGAACACCTAAATAATAAAAAACAAGCAGAACTTTTAAATCGGATCAACGCATCCGCGCGGCCGCCCGCGATGCCGTGAGCCAGGGCAGAGAAGCTGCGCACCGCCCCCGCCCTCCCCCCCCACATCCGCACCCCGACCCCCGCTGGGTCTTTCGTACCCATAAGGGATCGCGCGGAAAAATCGGCGGGCCTGCACGCAACGCGTAGAAACTGCACCCCGCGCACTGGAAATTCTAGGCATTGTTTAAGCGAGGAATTTTTCAAGTTCCCTCTCACCGTTTTCGGTATAGAAGTAGGGCTGGAATTCCCGAAACCACTTACTGAGGTAATCCTGCCGCCGCACAGCGCAGCAATGGATATTTTTGCAAACATACCGGCTCCGAGTGCGGACAGGCCGATAGCAAACAGTGTACTGAAATCGAATTTGGGTCATCAGACCCAACGACCCCCCCCCCGCCGAGACCCCTCAGGCCCCAGGCCCAGGCCCAGGCCCCGGCCGCCCCCTCCCCCCCGCGCGTTCAACACTTACCCCATCACCTCAGGTCACGTACCTCACACTTCCCGCGCTTGTCTGAGGTAGCGAGACCTCATGCCCTTTATACCCGTGCCAGCCAATCGCGTTCGAGCCCGCCGTTTACCCCGCCTTCCCCTCCGTGCCACTGGAGGACGTTCCTGTCCATCAACACACCGGCCACTCGCGCCTGTGCCCGACTCTGGCACCGCCTCCCGCGCCTGCGGAGCACGTCACCGCCCATCCTTTATCCCAGCCAATCAGCGCCCGAGCCCTCCTTAGCGC
Organism: Heliangelus exortis; assembly: GCF_036169615.1. Classification (NCBI taxonomy): domain Eukaryota; kingdom Metazoa; phylum Chordata; class Aves; order Apodiformes; family Trochilidae; genus Heliangelus; species Heliangelus exortis. The sequence goes on along the minus strand of NW_027285988.1, from coordinate 23,754 downwards.
CACGGACCCTGCAGTTCTGCCGCTCGGCCGCAGGGTGGCAGTCGCGCTCCTGAAATCCCCACCGCAACCGCGCGTTATTATAAAATCAATAAAATCGTGGCGCTTAAATCAGTTACTGAAAATGGAAATATTGCCGCTTCCATTCCTCTGCTTCCAGGATCTTCACAGCCACCACGATAAAGGCTTCCATCAATAAGCTGCTTTCTGCTTCCTGAAACACAATGAAACCCCTTTGCAGCAACCGAAATACTATGGCTGTTAGTGCTGCATTTAAAAAACTTTCTCGAAAAAGTGGAGACATCTGTTCAGACAGATGTGCTTTTATAATTTTTCAATTAAATCAAGTCTTCTCTTTTTGCATCAGATTAATACATTCTTTATTTGAATTACCTGATAACACCATTTTTAAACAACACAGTTGCTTAGGTAGTCAACCATATAATGAGCTAGAGAAACTTGCTGCTAATGTCTGCAACACAATAACCAGTCTTCATAAGCATCTGCTTGTGTATAAATATATATTTATTAACATTTCAGTTTCCTAATGCATTACACAGACCTCTTGCCTTCATAGATGATACTTTACAGAATAATAGCACTTATTGCTATGATGATGATACTTTCCAGAATGAAGCAACATGGAGATACATAGAATATAGGAAACGTCCTTAAAGATACATTTGATATATTATAGCACAGCTTGGGCATACACCGATAGGACATTTTCATTATCAGGTTTAGAATCTCAAGGGTGCATTCTCTTTGAGGTTCTGCTTCCTAGAAAATGAAAAAAAATAGCAATTTCATTATTTGTGGGGAAAGAAAAACCCAAAACAACAACAAAACAGGCACATAAAAAAATATCATCAATTGCTGGCTGTTTCCAGGTAGATGCAGGTCAAGCATTTCACACAGCTTTTCAGCTGGCAGAGTTGCAGACAGCTGCGTACACCTCACCCCCCAAACCAGTCCCCACATTGTCAATCGACTCCCAAGTGGCTGTCTGAAGAGCACAAAAGGAAGATAATTCATCCAATAGAATCCATTCAGGTAAAAACGTTTGGGCGTTCAACAGCAGAGCCGGGCTATCAAGCGCCTTGGACATTCAAAAGGTCACCTACTCATATGGAAATTAACACACACCCCCCCCCCCCCCCGCATGGGGCTGGGAGGGAGGGAGAGAGGGGCAGAGGCAATTTTGAACTCTGCATTTTTACTGAGGGCACCTCAAATTCATTACTAATTTCCCCTTTCTCATTTAGTCAGTCTTACTGACACAAAATGCAGAACCCTCCTGTGAAAAGGCCCTTTACAATTAAAGCCAAGCCTTCCTTAAGAGATACAACAGTACAAATGTGACATCAAGATTGTCGGGGAGACAGTCTCCCAATTAATGCTGCTTTTTTAAAGCGACATACTGCATCATGAGCCACGAACTGGAAAAAAAAATGACAGGCACCTCAGCTACCAGCTTGCTTACTCTCCTGAAATGCACCATTATAAGGGACTGAGACAAGATACACGGAGTCATAGAAGGAAAGGGAAAGAGGAAAGGAAAGGAAAGGAAAGGAAAGGAAAGGAAAGGAAAGAAAGGAAAGGAAAGGAAAGGAAAGGAAAGGAAAGGAAAGGAAAGGAAAGGAAAGAGGAAAAAGGAAAGGAAAGGAAAGGAAAGGAAAGGAAAGGAAAAGGAAAGGAAAGAAAGGAAAGGAAGGAAAGGAAAGGAAAGGAAAGGAAAGGAAAGGAAAGGAAAGGAAAGGAAAGGAAAGGAAAGGAAATGAAAGGAAAGGAAAGGAAAGGAAAGGAAAGGAAAGGAAAAGGAAGGGAAATGGAAGGATTGGAATGGACAGGGAAAAAATGGACAGGGAAAAATGGGTAAGAATGGGCAGAAATGGACAGGAGAGGATGGACAGGAGAGGAATGGAATGGGACAGGGAAGGAATGGACAGGGAAGGAAAGGAACAGAATGGACAGGAATGGAATTGACAGGAATACACAGGAATGGGCCGGAATGGACAGGGTAGGAATGGAGAGGTCATGATGGACAGACAGGACAGGACAGGACAGGAAAGGAATGGGATGGGATGGAATGGAATGGACAGGAATGGAATGGAACGGACAGGACAGAAATTGACAGGGCACAAATGGAAAGGGAAAAAATGAGAAGGAATGGGACAGGAGTGAAAAGGAATGGACAGGAGTGAAAAGGAATGGACAGGAAAAGAATGGAATGGACAGGAAAAGAATGGAATGGACAGGACAGGAACGGACAGGGAAGGAATGGAGACGGAAAAAATGGACAGGAATGACAGGAATGGAAAAGACAGAAATAGACAGGAAGGGAAAAGAATACAAAGGAATAGACAGGAATGGAAAAGGCAGGAATGGAAATGAATGGACAGGAAAGAAATGGAATGGACAGGAAAGAATGGAATGGACAGGAGTGGACAGGGAAAAATGGGCAGGAAAAAATGGGCAGGGAAAAAAATGGGCAGGAATGGAGAGGAATGGACAAGACAGAAATAGACAGGAAGGGAAAAGAATACAAAGGAATGGACAGGAATGAAAGGGCAGGAATGGAAATGAAGGGACAGGGCAGGAATGGACAGGGCAGGAGTGGGGAGGGAAAAAATGGGCAGGGAAAAAATGGGCAGGAAAGGGACAGGGCAGGAACGAGATGGAATGGAGATGGAATGGAAGGAATGGAATGGAATGGACAGGGAATGGAATGAACAGGAAAAGAAGGGAATGGACAGGGAATGGAATGGACAGGGAATGGAATGGACAGGGAATGGAATGGACAGGGAAGGAATAGAAATGGACAGGACAGAAATTGACAGGGCACGAACTAGGGAAAAAATGAGAAGCAATGGACAGGAGTGGAAAGGAAAGGAATGGACAGGAAAAGAATGGAATGGACAGGAAGAGAATGGCATGGACAGGAAAAGAATGGAATGGAGAGGACAGGAATGGACAGGGAACAGATGGACAGGGAACGGATGGACAGAGAAGGGATGGACAGAGAAGGGATGGACAGAGAAGGAACAGAATGGACAGGAATGGAATTGACAAGAATACACAGGAATGGGCCGGAATGGACAGGGTAGGAATGGAGAGGTCATGAATGGACAGGACAGGACAGGACAGGACAGGAAAGGAAAGGAAAGGAATGGGATGGGATGGAATGGAATGGACAGGAATGGAATGGAACGGACAGGACAGAAATTGACAGGGCACAAATGGAAAGGGAAAAAATGAGAAGGAATGGACAGGAGTGAAAAGGAATGGACAGGAAAAGAATGCAATGGACAGGAAAAGAATGCAATGGACAGGAAAAGAATGCAATGGACAGGGAAGGAATGGACAGGAATGGACAGGGAAGGAATGGACAGGGAAGGAATGGACAGGGAAGGAATGGACAGGGAAGGAATGGACAGGAATAGACAGGAATGGAAAAGAGAGAAATAGACAGGAAGGGAAAAGAATAAAAAGGAATGGAGAGGAATGGAAAGGGCAGGAATGGAAATGAATGGATAGGAAAGAAATGGAATGGGCAGGGAAGGAATGGGCAGGGAAGGAATGGGCAGGGAAGGAATGGGCAGGGAAAAAATGGGCAGGGAAGGAATGGGCAGGGAAGGAATGGGCAGGGAAAAAATGGGCAGGGAAAAAATGGGCAGGGAAAAAATGGGCAGGAATGGACAGGGAAATAACGAACAGGGAAGGAATGGGCAGGAAAGGAATGTCAGGGATGGACAGGACAGGAAAGAAATGGAGAGGAAAGAAATGGATATGGCAGGAATGGACAGGGAAGGAATGGACAGGGCAGGAATGGACAGGGCAGGAATGGACAGGGCAGGAATGGACAGAAATGGGAAGGAATGGACAGGAAAGGAATGGACAGGAAAGGAATGGACAGGAAAGGAATGGACAGGGAAAAACTGGAAAGAAATGGAATGGCCAGGAAATGAATGGAATAGACAGTAATGGAATGGATGGGAATGGAATGGAATGGACAGGAAAGAAATTGAATGGAAAGAAATTGAATGGAAAGAAATTGAATGGAAAGGAATGGACAGAGCAGGAATCCATAGAAAAGGAATAGAAAGGGAAGAAATGGAAAGGAAAGGGAAGGAATGGACAGGGAAGGAATGGACAGGGAAAAAATGGACAGGGAAAAAATGGACAGGGAAAAAAATGGACAGGGAAAAAAATGGACAGGGGAAGGAATGGACAGGGGAAAAAATGGACAGGGAAAAAATGGACAGGGAAAAAATGGACAGGGAAAAAATGTGTAGGAATGGGCAGGGAAGGAATGGACAGGGCAAGAAGGGAGAGGACAGGAATGGACAGGAATGGACAGGACAGGAATGGACAGGAATGGAGAGGGCAGGAATGGACAGGAATAGAGAGGGCAGGAATGGACAGGAATAGAGAGGACAGGAATGGAAAGGACAGGAATGGAAAGGACAGGAATGGAAAGGGACAGGAATGGAAAAGGACAGGAATGGAAAGGACAGGAATGGAAAGGAAAGGAATGGAAAGGAAAGGAAGGGACAGGAATGGAAGGGACAGGAAAGGAAGGGACAGGAAAGGAATGGACAGGAAAGGAATGGACAGGACAGAAATGGAAAAGGAAAAAATGGACAGGGAAAAAATGGACAGGGAAAAATTGGACAGGGAAAAAATGGACAGGGCAGGAATGGACAGGGCAGGAATGGACAGAAATGGGAAGGAATGGACAGGGAAAAAATGGACTGGGAAAAAAAGGACAGGCAAAAAAAAGGACAGGGAAAAAATGGGAAGGAATGGGCAGGAATGGACAGGGAAGGAATGGACAAGAATGGACAGGACAGGAAAGAAATGGAGAGGAAAGAAATGGATATGGCAGGAATGGACAGGGCAGGAATGGAAAGGGCAGGAACGGACAGAAATGGGAAGGAATGGACAGGAAAGGAATAGACAGGGAAAAAATGGACTGGGAAAAAAAGAACAGGAATGGAATGGATAGGAAAGGAATGGAATAGACAGTAACGGAATGGACGGGAATGGAATGGACGGGAATTGACAGGAAAGAAATTGAATGGAAAGGAATGGACAGAGCAGGAATGGATAGGAAAGGAATGGAAAGGGAAGAAATGGACAGGGAAGGAACGGACAGGGAAGGAACGGACAGGAAGGAACGGACAGGGAAAAAATGGGTAGGAATGGGCAGGAATGGGCAGGGAAGGAATGGACAGGAAAGGAATGGACAGGAAAGGAATGGACAGGAAAGGAATGGACAGGAAAGGAATGGACAGGAAAGGAATGGACAGGAGAGAAATGGACAGGAGAGAAATGGACAGGAGAGAAATGGACAGGAGAGAAATGGGCATAAACGGGAAGGAATGGGCAGGGAAGGAATGGAATGGGAAGGAATGGGCAGGAAAGAAATGGACAGGAGAGAAATGGACAGGAGAGAAATGGACAGGAGAGAAATGGACAGGAGAGAAATGGACAGGGAAAAAATGGGCATAAATGGGAAGGAATGGACAGGGAAGGAATGGACAGGGAAGGAATGGACAGGGAAGGAATGGACAGGGAAGGAATGGACAGGGAAGGAATAGACAGGAAAGGAATGGACAGGAAAGGAATGGACAGGAAAGGAATGGACAGGAAAGGAATCAACAGGGAAAAATGGGAAGGAATGGACAGGACAGGAACGGACAGGAAAGGAATGGAATGGAAAGGAATGGACAGGGCAGGAATGGACAAGAATGGAGAGGGCAGGAATGGAGAGGGCAGGAATGGAGAGGGCAGAATGGAGAGGGCAGGAATGGAAAGGACAGGAATGGAAAGGACTGTAGTGACATGAGGCAACCAGGTGCCAATTATTGCCAGGTAGTGGGCTTGACCTCGTGTTAAGCCCACCTGTGCCTAATTAGGGCAGGCCCCTACTGCACATGAGCAGGATTAGGGGGGGCCAATAAAAAGCTCACACCTGCTCCTGGTTAGCCACCTTCGGAGCAGTAGCACCGCTCCAGGCTAGTCAGAGCACCATTCGTGAGATTCTGCTGGGACACCTGGTTGGACCATGGAGCGCCGCACCCATAGAAGAGGTTTGCCTTGCTACAAAGGACAGGAATGGAAGGACAGGAATGGAAGGGACAGGAAAAGAAAGGGAAAGGGCAGGAATGGAATGGACAGGAAAGGAATGGACAGGACAGGAATGGACAGGGAAAAATTGGACAGAAATGGGAAGGAATGGACAGGGAAAAAAAGGAGAGGGGAAAAAAAAAGGAGAGGGGAAAAAAAAAGGAGAGGGAAAAAAAAAAAAAGGAGAGGGGAAAAAAAAGGAGAGGGGAAAAAAAAAGTTACAGGGAAAAAAAGGACTGGGCATGGAATGGACTTGGGCAGGGAAGGAACGAACAGGAGAGAAATAGACAGGGAAAAATGGGAAGGAATGGACAGGCAAGGAATGGACAGGCGAGAAATGGACAGGGAAAAAAATGGGAAGGAACGGGCAGGGAAGGAACAGAATGGAAAGGAACGGGCAGGGAAGGAATGGACTGGAAAGGAATGGAAGAGGGAAAAATGGGAAGGACGGGACAGGAAAGAAATGAAATGGGCAGGTGTGGACAGGGCAGGTGTGGACAGGGCAGGTGTGGACAAAATGGAATGGATATGGCAGGAAAGGACTGGACAGGGCAGGAATGGATAGGAGAGAAATGGACAGGAGAGAAATGGACAGGGAAGAAATTGGGAAGGAACGGGACAGGGAAGGAATGGACAGGAAAGAAATGGCCAGGAAAGAAATGAAATGGACAGGAATGGAGAGCGCAGGAGTGGACAGGAATGGACAGGGCAGGAACGGACAAAAATGGAATAGATATGGCAGGAAGGAACAGGGCAGGAATGGAAAAGAATAGAAAGGAACGGGACAGGGAAGGAACGGGACAGGGAAGAAATGAAATGGACAGGGCAGGTGTGGACAGGGCAGGTGTGGACAGGGCAGGTGTGGACAGGGCAGGTGTGGACAGGGCAGGAATGGACAAAAATGGAAAAGAATAGAAAGGAATGGACAGGGCAGGGCAGGAATGGGCCAGGGCAGGAATGGGCAGGGCAGGAATGGGCAGGGCAGGAATGGGCAGGGCAGGAATGGGCAGGGCAGGAATGGAGAGGATAGGAATGGACAGGAATGGACAAGAGAGGGCAGGAATGGAGAGGGCAGGAATGGAGAGGGCAGGAATGGAGAGGGCAGGAATGGAGAGGAAAGAAATGGACAGGGCAGGAACGGAGAGGGCAGAAAGGGACAGGAATGGGAGGGACAGGAATGGGAGGGACAGGAAAAGAAAGGGAAAGGGCAGGAAAGGAATGGACAGGGAAAAATTGGACAGGGAAAAATTGGACAGGGAAAAATTGGACAGTAATGGAATGGACGGGAATGGAATGGACGGGAATGGAATGGACGGGAATGGAATGGACAGGAAAGTAATTGAATGGAAAGGAACGGGCAGGGAAGGAACGGGGCAGGGGGAGAAATGGGCAGGAGCGGGCAGGGCAAAAACGGACAGGGCAAAAATGGAATGGAGAGGAATGGAAAGGGCAGGAAGTGGACAGGAATGGAGAGGGAAGGAATGGACAGGCGAGAAATGGACAGGGAAAAAATGGGAAGGAACGGGCAGGGAAGGAACAGAATGGAAAGGAACGGGCAGGGAAGGAATGGACTGGAAAGAAATGGAATGTAAAGGAATGGACAGGAAGGTGATGGACAGGGAACAAATGGACAGGGAAAAAGATGGAATGGACAGGAATGGAGAGGGCAGGAGCGGACACGGCAGGAGTAGACAGGAATGGACAGGTAAAAAATGGGCAGGAAAGAAATGGAATGGACAGGAGAGAAACGGGCAGGAATGGACAGGGCAGGAATGGACTGGGAAAAAAAGGACACGGCAGGAATGGACAGGGAAGGAATGGACAGGAATGGACTTGAGAGGAATGGACAGGACTGGAATGGAGTGGAATGGAGTGGAATGGACCAGAATGGATAGGACTGAACAGGACTGAACAGGAATGTAATGGACAGGAAAAAATGGAATGGACAGGAATGGAGAGGGCAGGAGTGGACAGGAAAGGAATGGACACGACAGGAGTGGAAAGGAATGCACAGGGAAAAAATGGGCAGGAAAGAAATGGAATGGACAGGGAAGGAATGGACAGGAGAGAAATGGGCAGGGATGGGAAGGAATGGACAGGACAGGAATGGACACGGAAAAAATGGACTGGGAAAAAAAAGGACAGGGCAGGAATGGACAGGAATGGAATGGACAGGGAAGGAATGGAGTGGACTGGACTGGACTGGACTGGGAAGGGAAGGAATGGGAAGGGAAGGAATGGAAAGGAATAAACAGGAAAGGACAGGAATGGACAGGATAGGGAGAGCAGGTGAGGCAGCCCAAGCCCAGGCTCTCAGGGACAGCTCACACCAGGCTCAGAGCAGCCAAGCAGCTCCTACCTGGGCAGGCAGCAGGCGACCTGTCCTGGGCAGTGATGTTCCTGTGCAGGGAGGAACTCAGGAGCAGCGGCAGCAGAGCCTCAGCCTCTCTCAGCAGCCATTTTGTACTGAGCGCCATGAGCAGGAGCACTGTGGTTGGTCCATGAGAACACCTGTGGGAGCCATGGGGACCTGAGGGGACATCAGGACAGGGGGGACAGAACGGCCACGGGTGAGCAGCAGGGAGAGCAAGCACCTTTCACTGGGACATGGAAAGGCCAAAGCAGCAATCATCCAGTGCAGTGAACAATTATCCCAGTTTAAAACTCATGTATCCTCCTTGAACAAGCTGTGGTTTAAGGCCAAGTGATATTATTTCATATTCTATGACCTAAGAGAACACATTTATTTATGCGTGACTGTACAACTGTGTTATTTCTAGAAGTTACTTCATTGAAGTCGGTGACCTTTTTATGTCTCATGTGTACATTTCTTACACAGTCACAGAAAAACCAACTGTAAACCATTTCACATCAAATCCCTCCTGAGGTCCCTCTCCTGGGGCTGCTGCCTCAGCTGAGCACCCAGCCCGAGCAGTGGCTGCTGCTGCACAGCCAGCAGAGCTGGGAAACTCCTCACCCTCTCATCCTCTGCAGGAAAACGGGGCACCCCGCTTTACCTGAAACCGAGCTGCATAATGTTAGTAAAACTCAAGCAAGATGTGCCTGTGATTTCCAAGTTAAAACTGCATCAAATCAGCTGCAGCAAGAGCAGAGGCTATGGCTGAGGATTTAGAGGGAAAAGACATTACAGTTTCTTTTCTGTGCCTGTGCCATACAGCTGTATTCTTCTTTACAGTCTCGAGCAAACCTCCTTAAGCAGAAATTCTAGTTTTTAAATATAAAAGCCGCTACGTTCTTATAGCAATTATTTTAGCAAAAGCCATTATATTAGCAAAACACAACCAGTCAAAACAATTCATTTCAACAATTTAAAAATTGTTTCTGCAAGTTGTGCTCTTACCAAAAACGCGTGCTTTACTCAAATGTTATTGAATGTCTTAAGGCAAGGCTACCCGGTGGTTTCTGTCTCACCATGATAAAGATCATGAGAAGTTTAGCAAGTCTGATGAACACAGGTAAATAACTCCCCAGGTACTTCTCGGTACTCATCCTCTTTGGATACCGTGATATTCTTTAAGGTGTCGATCGAGCACTGCAACCTCCAGCATCAGACCTCGACCTACGTGGAGTGCAAACACAGAATTACAGAACCCCCTCCTCTCCTCCCCAGAGCCCCGCGCAGGAAGTTCCTCGCCCCGGAGGCACCGTCGAGCAGCAGCCGGCACAGGACGGGGCTGCTCCCGCACCAGACCCGCAACTCCCCGCAACGAGCGCCCCGCTGCAGTACCGCCTTTTCACCGGGAGGCGCGACTAGAGACGGGAAAGAAAGAAAAAAAAGAAAAAAGAAGTTAAAAATAAAAGAGTAAAGCAGCGGCGAGGCTGGGAACAAGGGGCAGGGACACGAGGAATGGTCCCGGGGGTCGGGGAACAAAGAGAGGAACGCGGAGGTGGGAGGGGAGACGCGCACGGGGGACGGGGACACGAACGGAGGCGGCGGCGAAGGGCGAAATTACTCCAGTGCTGCCGAGCCACAGACAGCCTCACCTCTCCGCTTAACATCTCCGCACCCGCGCAGAGGGCGACCCCGCACCGCTCTTTCTTCATAACTTCTGTTTCCCGCCGGGAGTGCTGCTCATGCGCAGTAGCGCCGCAAGAAGCCGCACGGCACCCGGATGCTGGCCCGGAGCCTGCGTAAGCGCTCCTCCGAATGCCAGTAGTTGCTTCTGCGCATGTACCGGAGGACCGAGACACCATAAAGATGAAACCTGGAGGAGTGACGGGGTCATTGGAAGACCAGACCACCATCGAGACAGCGCCCCGAGATTCTGCGCATGCGCAGAGCTCCTCTGCAGTACCACCCATTAGCCACGGAGAGGCGACCGAGCACAGGGGAAAAAAAAAAAAAAACCAAGCCAAAAAAACCCCAATTAGAAAATAAAAAAAAAAAAAAAAAAAAAAATCAAGCAGAAACCAGACAGACAAAAAAAAAATGTAGACCCCCTCCTAGCTCACCGAGTTGTAATCGGTAACATCCACTAGGAAAAAAAGAAAGCTGCACTGGAAGGAAATAGAAACAGAGAGAAAGGAAGAGAAAGGCAGAAACAGAGAAAGATAAAAAGAGAGAGAGAGAGAGAGAGAGAGAAAGAAAAGAAAGAAAAGAAAGAAAAGAAAGAAAAGAAAGAAAAAGAAAGAAAGAAAGAAAGAAAGAGAGAGAGAGGGAGGGAGGGAGGGAGGGAGGGAGGGAGGGAGGGAGGGAGGAGAGGAAGGAAGGAAGGAAGGAAGGAAGGAAGGAAGGAAGGAAGGAAGGAAGGAAGGAAGGAAGGAAGGAAGGAAGGAAGGAAGGAAGGAAGGAAGGAAGGAAGGAAGGAAGGAAGGAAGGAAGGAAGGAAGGAAGGAAGGAAGGAAGGAAGGAAGGAAGGAAGGAAGGAAGGAAGGAAGGAAGGAAGGAAGGAAGGAGGAAGGGAGGAAGGGAGGAAGGGAGGAAGGGAGGAAGGGAGGAAGGGAGGAAGGGAGGGAGGGAGGGAGGGAGGGAGGGAGGGAGGGAGGGAGGAAAAGGGTACCTCAAACTCACTTGCAGCAGAGATTAGGAAGTAACCTGTATTCACCTAGACCACAACTGCTACCTAGAAATCTCAGTCTTCACAGTTCTAAACCAAAACAATTTAATTTAATTACAATTTAATTACTTCCATAAAAAGACCCAAGAAAATTCAGGAAAAAAGATGAAGGCTCTGGAAGAACACATGCATGTCTGAAATTCACAGTGACGTGCAAAGGAGCAAGATTTCTGCGTTAAGTGCACTCAGGCAGGCAGGCATGGTTGCAAAGTAAGATCCCAGTCCCTGGGCAGAGATAAGGAGACCTATTTTTTTAGATATTATTTATTGTATTTTCTGGAAAATGCTTGAATGAAATGCTAGTGAGGAAACTGGCAACAGAAAATTCCCTTTTGCCAAAAATAGAAGTATTTTGTGAAAATACATCAATTTCATATGAATATTACTTAAAGTAGCATTTTTTGTCAAATCAGACAGTGAGGAACTCCATTAGTGCAAGACAGATAAGTGCTGTGAAAACCAAAAGGAGAAAAAGAAAATGGGACAAATAAAGATGGAGAACTCCTCTGACTGAAGAGAGGAAGAATGCTTAAAAGTGTCTCAAGGAGGCATTTTTCAGAGGAGACAATGTGTATGGGCTGGTATAGAATTGCAACAGGTTGAATCTAGATAATCTGCATTTTCGAAATTAAAGTAAAACACTGCTTTTTTTTTTTTTTTTTTTTTTTTTTAGGCATGTCACACCTGGATTTGATTATGCTCAGATACTTAAATCAAAACCAAGTTTCCGCAGACTCACACACCCATTTTTGTCTTACATGATGAGTTGCACAGATTATTTACATGAGGTGAGACAGATATGATATTCTGTGAAGATTAAGTCAGGGGTTCCCAAAGTTTCATAAAGTTAATTACAGACAATAGTAACCCCATCATTCTTTGCAAGATGATGACCAGCAGAATCACTTTTTTTTTTTCTTTTTTTTTTTTTTTTTTCCCCTGCTTGTTCTCCACCAGATGGTACTCTTTCCCTCCTCCTGACGTTGTTGCAGTTCTCTCCCAGATAATTAATACCTAGCAATATTAGCCCCCCCTGCATCTCTTTATCTTTCTCTGCCCACACTGTGCACCTGGATGCACTGGACTGGGTAACCTGCTTTCACAGGTCTGGCCTGCAGCTGTGCATGACTGCTTTACAGGATGTTTGCAGTCTGTTTTTTCTAAACTTGATGCTTCCTTGCGAAACTGTGATATTGCAACTGATTCCAATCACATTGTGTCAATACATCCCAGTGCTTTGTTACCACCATACAGATTCACCTTTATGGCACTCTCTGAGACAAGCAAACCAAGAAATGCTCTGTGCAATTCTGCACACCAGCACAACTGCTAGAGGTCACCATGTGTTAATCAAGCATGCGATTATGACCTATGATGGAATGTATTACCTCTTTGGAAATCAGGTATTTGTTTCTCCAGACTAGCTCTGTATCACTGTAAAAGTGGATGACATGCCAAATTAAAAACAAAGGCTGAGTCAACAGGAAAGAAACAGATTTTACACCATCTTCATCCTGTGATTTCCAGAACACTTGATGCACTTGGCTTGGCACTGGGCTGTCTGCTCCCTACAGAGGGCTAGGTCTGATCTTGTGTCAGCTGGAGCCAAGGCACTTTTGCTCCCCCAGAGCAACTCTCCAAAGAGCTCTTGTACCTTCTGCTTTTATCTAGTGCTAGGAAGACAGCCAGCAAAGACTGTTGTAAAGGCTTCATTATCCCTATGAAAATTTCTCTAAAAATCTCTGAAAGCTATATAAAGTTAATGCAGTGTCCCATTGTATGTTCTCTGTCATTTATGATGTACAGAGTTATAACGCTCAAAACAGTAAAAACAATGATCCACAATAATGCTTTTGGGACCAGACAAGTCTCCAGCCACTAGCTGCATAGTAGGGACTACAGAACCATTTGCAGCCCAGTTCTTTAGCTGTCAGCATCCTCAGCCTGCTCACAGCCATCCATAGTGCTTACCTCTGTCTTTTCCATGGATCTCATTTTAATTAAACTCTTGAATTTACTAAGTATATTATCTTGCTGATATTTTTTTTCCTTTGTGTCTTTCTCCCTGTCAATATACCTAGCCTGCTGTCAGTCCCCTGTCTCCCATCTCCCACTTTCCCCCTTGGCAGTATATTATTGGTGAAGAGACACACCTGCCAGATGCTCCAGTGGTTAACCCAGTGCCAGGAAGGGATGGGTGAGGTGTTCAGCATCTGATATAAATAGATGGTGGGTTGTAGGGGTTGCTTTTCTTTAAGATTTTTGTGCTTTGCTCTGATGATATTTCTGGGGCTAGGAAGGGGGCAGGTAAAAGACTGATACAGAGATAGGACTTTTCATAGGAACTTCTTAAAGTATTTTATAAGACTGAGAGTTATCACCACCTGTTTACCTCTGCATGCAATAAGACAGATACTTGCGCAAGGTGCATAGTGAGTCAGTGATGAAAAGGTATACTTGGGCTTTAGCCTGTAAATTTAAAATGCATTTTGGAAGCTCCATAACAACAGCAGAATTTAAAAGAGATAAAAATGATTGAAGGAGAACTTGGTGAGACCAGAAGACTGTAACAAACCTAAGAACCTAAGACCTGTAACTGTTGAGTCCTATTCGCTGCTGCCAGAGGCTGCTGATTCACACATATCCTTTGTGATCCATAGATCAAGTTTGGACTTTTACTGGAAAGCTGAACTAAAATTCCATTCTACTGCTTCTTCCTTCCCTTCTTCTTTTAGTAGGAAAAATGTTTTTAACAATGAATAATTTTAATTTCAATTTTTTTTTTCCACATTACATGTTTTTCTTGCCGTATTTGTCTTATTTAGTGCCATTGTGGATATTTAATTTAGTTTAAAGGCAAGAAGCATTATATTTTCCTCAACGGCAAGCAGCTGGCTCCTACAAATAGCTTCTTCAGACTCACCATGTGCAGGGGTGATGACCATTTTCATGGGCTTTAAGTGCTGTCTTGAGTTTAATTGTTCCTTGATACTTTAGTGATGCATTAGGTCAGGTTACCTGTTGTGAGGGCTTTGCATGCTGCTTATTCAAATGCCTAAATAATCTATCAATAAATATATTCCCACCGTTTTGATTTTAGCGGTAGAGCTATTACATGTGTTTGCACCAAATACTCCAAGGATTAATGAAAGGCAATCCTACAGCTCAAGATCTGTTTTTTAGTATGAATTACAAAGTCAACTTCTGTTTGATCTTTTCCTACCTATAAGTTTGCCTTTGTTGTATGGTCAAACTGTAGGATTGGGATTCTCATTTTCACTCTCCAGCTAGCTTAATAGGATACGGAAAATTATTGGCAGAATTTAGGCTCTCATCTGATCCACTATCCAAGAGGCAAGACTTCAGAGTATTTGTGTCTTTCCCATCAGAGCTGCTTGGTTCACCTCTCTCTGGGAGTGATTTTTGCCAGATGACCCAACACTACACTGAAGTATGAAAATAGATTTGGAAACAGTCACAGTTCTGATGAGGAGGGGACAACAGGGCTTTAGGAAATACTTGTTCTTAATACAGAAACACAAATTGTACAGTACATGCAGAAGAATTAATCAAACAAGTGATTTTATGTCAAGACATAAACTGAAACTGACCCTTTCTTACACATTTGGAATAGAAGTAGATGGAGATAAGCCAGCAGTCAAAATTATAGCAAGCGGATACAATAATTTGGATTGAGACCACAGGAATGAATAGCTTTCTCATTACCAATCTCAGTTATAGACAGGCAAAAGGAAAGGTACTATTATGATTTGGGAAAGGTCTAGAGATCCTGATTTGTCCCTCAAGTAGCCAACTGGGGGCAGGGAAAGAGTAAGGTCCATGGCTGGGCTTGGCACAGTCTGTCTGGACTTTTGATGTTTAACAGTAGCATTAGTGATAGCTAATGAGCCAAAAGGTGTCAAGAGAAACTGCTTTTGCAGTTTTGCATGAAGAAGATAATCTTGCACTGACAGAGTTAATCTATTACCTTAGTTCTACTTAAAACCTGAAATCAGCAGACTGCAAAAGCCAGTGACCAGGTGAGGTGAAGCAAGACTCCAAAGAAGGAGCAAACTCTGCCTCCAAAAGATTACCAGGGAACTGCCACGATTCAGAGCATACCAGAACCAAAGTGACAAACCAAGAAAGTGCTCTCCAGAGACTCAGTTATGCAGCTGAGATGGGCACTGTTCCTGGCATGGAGCCATGGCATTGGTTGCCAGGCTAGCACTAGCTGGTGTCCCTGAAGTTGATGGAACACATCTTCTGACTTTGCCCTCTATATCCCTCTGTATTTGGATTTGCCTTTTTTTTTTTTTTTTTTTTTTTTTTTTTTAATTTTTTTACAAATTCTCATTCACTACAGAAATCCTTAGGAAAAAGTTTTCAAGCATGTAGTGAGGAGTATGAGGTGCTCTGCAGTGCTGGCACTGGCAATGACAGTGTCCCATCAGAGTTGAATGAGTGGCT
Organism: Heliangelus exortis; assembly: GCF_036169615.1. Classification (NCBI taxonomy): domain Eukaryota; kingdom Metazoa; phylum Chordata; class Aves; order Apodiformes; family Trochilidae; genus Heliangelus; species Heliangelus exortis. The sequence goes on along the minus strand of NW_027285988.1, from coordinate 8,077 downwards.
GTAGCTCCTGTGGTGGATGCACCCTTTGTGGAGGCTGTGAGCACTTCCTGGGGAAATGCATGTAGTTGCTGAAGGTCTCTCAACCACATCCCTTTTTCTGTCAAAGGCATAAAAAGAGCCACCAAAACTGTACTGTGTAAGTCCTGCATATTAGCAAAGCAATGAGGAGTTTCTCTCTCTTTCTCAAGGGAACCAGGGAGTGATTCAAAGAGCTTTGGGAATGTAAGTTTTAAAAACAACACTGGACTATACTTGCTGGTCTTTGCTTTTGGCTTCATGTTTTGTTTACTATAGTGTTTGTGAAATAGAGACAAGCCATAAACATCCATTTAGCTGCACCTCTTCAATGACTTGCTCTGACATGTAGGAGTATTTTCAGTGGAAGTATTTCTGCAGCCATCTTAGATCTTTGTGGGTTCTCAAGTCATCCAGTTAGGGAGAAAAACAACCATAACCTGTTACTGAGGTCACAGGATGAATAAGGCATTATGAACAGTCATGCTGGAAACAAAAGCTTTGGTGCATACTCAATGAGAACTGTGGGGGTTGGCAAAAGTTTTCAGAGCATTTATGTTCTCAGTAATAAAGCACATGGAAAAATTTTAGCTTGTGGATAACTTCCAGGCAAAGAGAGTTTCTGAGTAAACTGTTCGATGTGGGGATTTCACCTACCCTTATTTTAATCTGAGCTGTTAATCATCCAACCATTGTCTTGAAGGTAAATCATTAAGAAAAAATTTAGAGGGAGGCTAGAATCAATGTGTCAGGTTTACCCTGTGTCCCAGAGAAGTGAATAATTGTTTTATGTTGCTGTAGTAACAGATGCCTTAATCCCTTACACTTAATCTTCTCACCAGAAGTGACAGCTCTTCTCAGTGTGTCATAAATAAATGTGAATGTCTTCTTTGCATCAGAAATGTTGCCAATAGATAAAGTACCTTTCTCTATATACTCTTTAAAAAAGGGCATACTCTAACATGCCCACATAACAATTGTTCCACTTGTGACAAAACTTTGCTATGTATCACATGTTGCTGTTGATTCACAACATCTTTCATGAACTGCTCTGTTTTTATCTGGAAGTTTCAATCAGATAGGTATTTATAATTGTGAGAATTTGAACATTTATTCTCCCAGTATCTGTATAAAATAGTATGTTTTATAGATCTGGGTCTTAAAGAGGAGTTATATAATCTGCCTGTAGTCTTGCAGAAAGTTTATGGTAGAAAGAGAAAAATATTCCAGATTTCCTAAGATCAGCCTCAAAGCCTTAAATACACAACCATCCAAGCTACACATCAGCTCTGAGATCATGGGCTCAGGCATATCTCTCCCTAATATGAAAAATGGCAGACATGCTGCCATAAAAATAATGGGGTGAGGTTGAGTGTCAGAATATTTACTTTACTCTTACGAAATCCAAGCATGTCGATCTTTTTTGGCCTCCCTCTGAGGTACATTTTTAGATTTTTCTTAAGTTTTTTTGTCTCTTATTTTTCCTTTATTCCACAGAATATGAAGAGGTTTGTCACCTGGCAGGAAATTTCTAAAGGAAGTACACAGCTGGTAGCAGCAGTCATCTGAAAGGATGAATGTACTCATTACACAAAAATGCATGCTTAGCAATTAAAGTATTCTAAAATATCATTGTAGTTGTTTTTGTGCTTTATGTACTGTATTAAAAATAAAATAGACTACCACAGGTAATTTATGAAAACAAATAATAATGGGTTCATTATTGCATAGCAAGCCTATGTTGCATTCGTGGTCATAGGCCTAGCCAAGGTCTTTGATCTTCTGGTTCATTAATGTATAAATGAAAAGACTTTAGCTTTCATCTTCCATTCATCTGCTAATTATCTCAGTAACTGGTCTCACTCAGGTCCCAGTCAGTTCTTATTAAAGGACTTACCCTTTCATTTTCCATCCTCTATACAGGGAGTGAATCACCTGACTCATAATTTGTATTCAGCTTTTGTATAAGAGATTTTTAGTTTTCACAGATCTGACCAAGGGATTCATCTGTCTGTAAAATCTGTAGCTGAAACAATTTGAAAAATACCAGGTGATGTAGCTATTTGAAGTGACACCATTGGATATTACTTGGGAGAAGTTAATTTTAAACAGGAAAATATGGCACTTAAGAGTTCAGGCAACCACAGAGATGAACTGAGTATCATCAGAACATTACTGTTCCGTTTTGACTTCTTCTACTCCTAGTTTATCAGGAGATGAAAACACATGACTGTGAATAAGATTCAAATAACAATTCAGTGCCAGCAGATGAGCGATAAATCCATGTCCATATGAACATATCATAACTTACCTGCCTTGACTGCCATTGATTTTCCATGGATAAGAGCTGGTGTTGGGAATGAAGCTTGTTCTATACAACTATGCTATATGGAGAAATATGATGAAAGTGATCTTTAGCAATGATTGGATTAATGTATCATTAATATACCATCATTTTCAGTGGCATTTGCTTCTGTTACTTTTTTACTATACATAAATATGAACAGGTGGCTTCTTTCTTTTAACTTGTATCCTTATGGACACTGGATTACATGGTTCCTCAGTGCCTCTACATATAGCATTGTTGGAATTGTCAGTCACAGAACTGTCATGGTTGGAAAAGGAATCGAAGATCACTGTGTCCAACCATCAACATCTCCTGCCCAAAATAACATAAAATAAAATGTCCTCACCTTCATGGTTTTTGAACAGTGCCAGGGATGGTGACTCCACCACCTCCCTGGTCCATTCCAATGCCTAACTGCTCTCTCAGTAAAAAAAAATTCTTCCTAATAAATAGTCTAAACCACCCCTGGTGCAACTTCAGGCCATTTTCTCATTCTCTCCTCACAGGACTTGTTCCCCAGCTTGGTTCCCCTTCTCTGGACTCTCCCAGCTCCTCAGTGTCCTTGTAGTGAGGGGCCAAGGCCTGAACCCAGCACTCGAGGTGCTGAGCACAGAGACAGCATCACTGCCCATCTCCTGATGGCCACACCACTCCTGATACAAGCCAGGATGCTGGTGGCCTTCTTGGCCCCCTCATCACATTGCTGGCTCAGATACTGCTGGCTGTTGACCAGCACTCCCCTACAATGAAAAGTCTTGTAAATAAAGAGATACAAGTACCATAACACTTAAACTACTCTAGGTGATACACTAGTTGCAATGGTAGTTAAAACTGAAGTTTCAATTAATGGAATACACCTGAATGATCAAAGAACTTATTTAGAAGGACAAATAAAGATCTGAAGCCTATAGCAGCTTGTTCTGATCGGTCATCTGACTCCATTTGAGCAGGAGGTTAAACTAGAGACCTGAAATTCTTTCCAACCTGGACTACCCTGTGAAATAAATACATCCAACTGCTCATTGAAGAAAATAAATACACAAAATTGACTGCATCATTTGCAATGTAGTCCACAGATCTATATACAAGCATAGACTCATAAAATGGTGTGGGTTGGAATGGACCTTAAAGATCACCTGATTCCAACCCCCCTGCCATGGGCAGGGACACCTCCCACTAGACCAGGTTGCTCAGATCCCCATCTAACCTATTCCTGGACACTTCCAGGGAGGATGCATCCACAACCTCCCTGGGCAAGCTGTTTGAGCATCTCACCACCCTCACAACGAAGAATTTATTCCTAATATCTAATCTAAATTTCTCCTCTTCAGTTTAAAGCCATTCCCCTTTGTCCTATCACTACATGGCCTTTACAGAAAGTCCTTTTCTCTCCAGAGCCACAGATAGCTCTTTCATGTTCCACTGGCTTGTGCAGTTTCTGGTTCTTTACATGGTCTTGAACCTGCTCTTCTCCTACAGTGGGTTGAAACTCCCCCCTCCCTTTCTTCACCCTGCCCCTCCCGCCCCTCTTCTTTTTTTTTTTTTTTTTTTAAATTTCTGTTTCTTCTCTCCTGTTTTCCTTCTGTAAGCCCTAGGGGTAGGTCCACTTTCCTGTGTAGATGTGTTGTGATCCAAGAACACGTTTTTGTTCACTTTTTGTCCATACCCAATATTAGTCAGATGCAAGCATATTTTGCTAGTCACCACTTAGATTGGATCAAGACCAACACCTAAATAATGTAATTGGCAGTAATGAGAGAATAGCCAGTTCATTTTAGTAGGGATGGTGCAGTGTTCTAGTACAGACATTGACTGGAATGGGTCCATTCTTCCCTCCTTAGTGTCTCTTCCATAGATACTTATTTCAGGTATGCTGTTCAGAGGTATTTCTACAATATGTGTGCTTAGAAAAGCCACCTACCTGCTTAATCAGCACATCACTTCACTATTTTGGGGGAACTGAATCCCACTATTATGATGATTGCAGTAGGCATTGCTACCTGTTAATATTTCCTGGTACTTAAGACAGCTAAGCTCATAGAGTTCTCCCTTGCAAACAGCATGTAAATAGAAGGATTGCCTGCAGGGCATGAGGCCAGGAATGGAGTTTCCTTACAATCAAAGCTCCAGCTCCAAGGCTTTCACTGGCTTACTCGAAGAATAGAGAGCAGTTCAAGGAGAGATTCACTCCTTTGAAATTCAAGGCTGTTTTACTGCTGGTCATTGACTCTAGTTTGCAAGCCAAAGAATGAGTCCTGGTAAAGCCACTACGATTTTTCTCATTCTTTTCTCCCACAGATGTGCCATGGCAGATACTAAATGCCATTACAGAAAAAGCATGGGAGAAATCTGCAAGAATGTTTTTCTTTCTAAGTAACCTAAGTAATTAATTCTGAGTAATGCAATGTTGTGTAGCAATCCTGTACAGAGGTGATGAAGTGCCAGCTACATTCCCATGTGCCTGTCTGCAGTACCTGCCATGCTGTTCACATCTTCACTTTCCATGATATAACAGCCTGGTAAAAATAAAATACAGCTTGCCAGTATGCTCATTGATCAAACAGCCACACAGATGAATAAAATTGGTCTTTTTTCCTGGCAAAAAGGATGCGCATGTGCTTTCAGCTGGGAATGTCATATAGATGTAGGGATTAGGAAAATTAAATCTTCACAGAGGAAAAGGCATCTGGATAATATTACAGCCATCAGATACAGACAGCCCATCTCAAACACTAATGCAACAGAACTCTAAGACAAAGGTTGAACTTCTGTGCCCTTCAAGTGTAATTAGCATGATGAGTGCTAGTACAATAGTCTGGTATATGCAACACCTTCGTTTATTGGATCCCTACATAACTCTGTAGAGTCTTCATATCTAGATGCTGAAACTTCGAATGTCTCACAAACAGGAATGCAGTCATCTTGATAATGTTCCATCATTTCAAGAAGAGCTACCTCATTAGACACATAGGCTAGATAGACCTAGAGGAGAAATACCTTCAAGACTGTAGCAAAAAGCAGAGGAATACGGCAGGCCTCTCAAGTCCTACCTATGTCCTGCTTAGCAAAAGTATCTGCTCGATGGTGCAAGGTTTGTAGTGAGAACCAGCTTACTTTCTCTGAGGTCAGTGTAAAATATTTGCTTAGTCTATCCTCCATTGCCATTATAACAATATTTGCCCTGTTCATGCATGCATTAATCACATTTTTTTTCCCTGGCAGATAGTTCTAGAATGTCTAGCTAAGGGATGTGAAGGAAGCTCTTGGGACATATAAGGGTATGACACATATATCAACTGAAAAATTTCCTTTAACTGCTAGCAAAGTTAAAGTATAGTAAGGAAAGGGTGCATTATTTCATTTTCATTATATAAACAAATACAAGTACTTGCAGTTCCATGGAATTTTAACACAGTTAATCATAAACCTGGTATTTACATCTCATGGGCACTGAGCATTGTGTAGATATTTTAGCTGGGATAAACTGGTTTGGAAAGGTTTGCTTGCTATAGCTATGTTCAAGGGTTAACCCTCACTCCCCCACTCAAATAGTCACAAAGGAAGTCTTCTTATAATCACAAAGATTGTTGATTAGCCTATGAATTGTTCATACTTCATTCTAACTATCAGGTTGCTATTTGCTTTGAAATGTCCTTAAAAAAACCACACTGTTCTGGTATGATTCCTACGGCTTATTTGGACCATGAAGGTTTGAGTTTTAATGTCCTTTGTATCTCTGCAGTTCTTAGACCCCTTCATTAATTTCTGTGAAGCTATTCCAACTTTGCCGTATGGCAAATGTGTCCACTCCCTGACTCTAAATGCTAAAATCTTGCAGGCTTCTTTAATACCGTTCCCAAATACATTAATGCACTCAGCTCACATTTATGCACCAAGACAGACATATGCATAATGAGTTTCTTACTTTACCCTCTCCTCAGTCATTCAGTCATGCAGTACTCACCCTCATGAACACAGATATGCATGAAAATGCACTCATATGTAATATTACACTTCAGTGTCATGAAGAGGCAGAAGCTGATATTGAAGAACTTGACACTCACGAATTCTTGCTGCCAGGGATCACTGTTGAGCATACTCCTGCTTGGGCAATCCAGGGAGCAGTACACGTACCATCGTTTTCTCATAACTAATCAAATCCATAATCTTCCAGACAGATGCTCTGCACCACAAACTATCTGTCCCTTTATTCTTACTTGGAATCTGTGTTGTGCCATCCTGCCCTTGAACTGCTTTTAGTCTAAATCTGGATGTGGGTATTTGCACCCAGGGATATCCTTAACTCTTCATCTCTATTTCCTTTTGCCATTTTGTATGGATTACAAGGGTGACTGCATTGAAAAGTAGCTGATTACAGTGTGAACAATTTATTTTTTCACATAACTCAACCTGCTATCCTTATTCACTCCCATTTTATTAGCTCCTTGATCTGTCCTTATGACACATAACTGGTCTTTTGGCAACCTGTTGTCCTTACTTTTTAATTCCTGCTTTTCCAGCACATAAAAGAAACCATGCATGCTTCTTGTAGGTCTCTACTGTAGTTTATTTAAAATCAAATCCTCTCCTCTGAGCAGTTTTTAAGTTTGGGAATGTTGAAACCTTTTAAATTTACAAAGACAAATTTACAAAGGGAATCCAACACCCTTAAACTTGGAAAAGTTTAATTGTATAAGAAAAACTCTTAGAATCATCATTCTGCAGCTGGGAGCTGCTCACCCCTTTGAAAGCTCCCTAGAAGGTCTGACATTCTATGCTATATGGAAAATGCCATAGCAAAATACAGATACAGAGTTACTGATGAGGACCTAAATGCAGGAATGAACTTGAACTCTTGTCCAGCCAAACTACACTGTTAATCCCTGTTTTATCTTATATTTGTAGCAGATTAACAGGGTATCCTCATGACACAGGATCACTTCAAATCTCTGTGACTGCACTTCAGTTCCTGTCTCTGTGAATCGGTGGCACCTGGGGAACTGCACAGTGGTTTGTAGCTACAAATGGTCCTAGCACAAACATGCTTCTATATTCAACATATTTTTGGAGAGAGTGTTGCACAGTGTCTCAGTTCTTATGGCTTTATCATATCCTGGTTTATGAATATAAGAGGAAAACTATTGTACTCTGCTAAAACTTTATCTCACCATATTTGTGATCCTTTTGTTATCTTTCTGCGTTACATTGTTTGCACTCAGTGAATGATAGTTTTCTGTTCTCAAAAATTAAAGTGTTTGCTTTGGTCCTGACAGCATCAAGGTGTTTGTTAAGAGAATCAAACTATAATAGACAGAAAAGACCCATTATGTCATTTTATCCTGCCCATTGTTTAACAACTACTGTTGAATAGTTGTAAAGCTTTTTCTCTGAGAGATCACTGCACAGTCAGTGTAGCCTCATAATTTTTTTGTTTTGATTTCTGAAAAGGCAACATACATAACTGTACTTAAAACCTCTGTTAGATATCTATTGCCAAAAACCTCACAGAAATCTATGGAACTGTGTCAGTTCCTATGGGCAGAAAATAATCATATAGTTTAGTGATTGGTCCTATTCACTCCTTACAAATTTAAAAAATTTTCTTTCAAATGAGAAGCAAAATGTAACTGATGCTTCATTGGGTTTTATGGTCATCTCAGTGCTACATATACTTTTGATTGCCACAGAAATTATTTATTAGTATTAATGTCTCTA